>NC_068364.1:47978373-48193373 GCF_020536995.1 Dreissena polymorpha | reverse complement strand
TCCATAGATAAAAATTTGTAAAAAATAAATGTCTGTAAAAGAATACTTATTTCATCTTGTTTAAACTTTAAACACCTTTACGGCATCTGTACACACCAACTGCATGCCCATATTTGGAAATTTGAATGAATTATGAAACTTTTATATACCCCAGGGGTGAAAATAAACTGGACAAAAGCCGAGCGTGGGGGTGGTTTTGAAAAAATCGGTATATTTTTTTAAGAAGCATGGAAAGCTACCTACAAATTTGCATGTAGTTCAGTGAATTGATGCTGATTAAGAAAATAATTAATTAGATTATATTTGGATATGTGCCCATTAGAGGTGCGCTACCTTAAACGCCTTGCGTAGTTGGTAGAAAGCAATCAAAACGACAAGCAATATTGCAAAGCAATATTGAAGCATGAAGTTCAAACTCCGATATATAAACAAAACCTTATTCAAGCATTTGACCATACATATCATATGTACAAGTTGCTAGTTTGTATTATACGGATCATGTTAGCCCTATATAACTTTGATATACCTTCACTTATATTGATAATTTGATTATGGTAATGATTGATCACATAAAATTTACAATTTACTGGGCCTTTAAAACTTGGCACTATATGGGTCACCTTGTTTAACACGTTGCGTGTTGATAACGTATTCACAAAGTAATATTGCGCTGTAATTGTTGGAAGAAATCATTACTCATGTATTATTTACAGGGGGCTGGTTAAGGTTGTATATACGGAGGCGGATCACGCATAGATGCATACGCCCGTGTAACATCTGTGTAGTGTTAATTATTTTTGAATCTAATACAGATAAGCCTTTGAATACTTCAAGGCTTTATTAGAAAAATTAATTGTTCTGATAAAATATGTGTCAAAACGCGCACGACTCAGATTATATATTTGACAATTAAAGCATTCAATTAACAAATATAAGTCCTGGGAACATAATACATGTACGAAATAACCCCGATATCAAATATGTTACTTTATTATAGCTTAACATGCGCATAGTTACCACTTCCTTTAAAAAAAAAGAGATTTGCTTCTCACACAGGAAAAAACATTGATTTGCTTTTAAAAACTTCACCAAGTCACAAATTATAACATTATATAGGTCTTTACGTTTCAAAATGGGCTATGAAACGTATTTTTCGCTGAATCGCATCACATTCACCGATTTAAACGATTTAAAAAATGATTTGAAATAAGTTGAAAAAAGATAAAATCTAATCAAAATGTAGAATGCTCAATGTATTTTTTTAACGTCCGGTCCTTAGCGGTGGTGGTCGTGTTTAACGGCCGTGTTTATACTTGAGTGCAAATCTATGTGAATGTATGGTTTAAAATCGTTAGAATTAATTGGGCCGCCGCATACAACTTCATTTTGAGAAACGGCAATTTATATAATACATAAAAATACAAATTATTAGGAAAGCGTCAACGGTGCCAGCGGCTACGGTACCGACGCTTTTGAACGGTATATTTAAAAAGGTAGACATCGTATTATTGTCAAGTTGTCGTCGTCATCGAACTATCTTGTCATATTCGAGGAACTATGGTGTTTTCGTCGCAAAACACAATGTCATTGTCATCAAACAATTGTAATCTCGTCATCGAGCAATCATTGGTCGTAAAACATTGTGTCACTGTCACCCAACAATCGTATTCTCGCCATCAAGCCATCACTTGTCGTAAAACCATCGTAAGATTGTCATTTTACAATCGTGTTCCTGCCATCAAGCCATCATTTGTCGTAAAACCATCATTTTATTGTCGCCAAACTATCGTGTTCTCGTCATCAAGCTATCATTTGTCGTAAACCCATCGTGTCATTGTCATTCAACAATCGTATTTTTGTCATCAAGCCATCATTTGTCGTAAAACCATCGTGTCAATGTCACTCTACAATCATATTATATTTTCGTCATCAAGACATCATTTGTCGTTAAACCATGTTGTCATTGTCACCTAACAATCGTGTTCTCGTCATCAAGCCATCATTTGTCGTAAAACCATCGTGTCATTTTCAACCAATAATCGTGGGCTCGTCATCAAACCATCATTTGTCGTAAAATAATTATTTCATTGTCACCCAACAATGGAGTTCTCGTCATGAAGCCACATTTGGCGTAAAACCATCGTGTCATTATAATCCAACACTCGTTTTCTCATCTTCAAACTTTTACTCGTCGTAAATGTATCGTGTCATTGTCACCCAACAATCGTGTTCTCTTATCAAGCCATCATTGTATCGTCAACAAACCATTGCGTAATCATGATCAATCTTTTGTGTCATATAAATCGAGCCATCTTGTGATCTTGTAATTTTAACATCGAACCATCATGCTTTTGCCATCTTACACTCATATCATTGGCATAGAGTCATCGTCATCAAATATTCGTGAAACCTAACCAACTTGTCATCGGATATTGATATAATCGTTAATAATCCAATCACATTAAACGTCCGAACCTCATTTAACAGTCATTTTCGCCAAACCATCGTGTAATCGGTATGTCACCATCCTGACATCATCATCAAACGATAACATCAAAGCTGGAAGTGCGCGTAATCCTAAACGAACCATGTTGTCATCGACATTGAACCATCGGAAACGAACAAAAATGTCTTCAGCATCGAACAATCGTGTCATGTTTATCGAACTATAGTATCAGCACCATCGAATTATCTTGTCATCATTACTAAAATTAGTGAAACGTGCATCTAATCAACGTGTAAATAACACACCGTCATTTGTAGCGTGTCATCAAACACTCGTTTCACCTAAGCCTCCTTTCATGGTCATCAAATGTTCGTGTTATAGTTAAATAACCAGATTATTTACGCCATTGTCCCAACCAACTCGACATGGTTTCACAACCATTGCGTCATCGTCGCCGCGAAACGTATACGTCGCCGCGAAACGTAATACTGGCACATACATTTTTTAGCTTAGAGCATTTAATTACACATATTGCATGTCCGCATTTAATAATAAAAAATGTTCTTGCTTGATTTGGACTACTTTGATTCTCCATTTAAATTTCCCATTTTTATATCATATTTATACGTGAGGTCGAAAGCTTCGGCAAAAAATAAATACAGCGTTTCTGTTTAAGTAATACAAGGCTAATAGAGACTTTGTTATGTATATATATATATATGTTTATATACATATAAATATATATATATATATATATATATATATATATATATATATATATATATATATATATATATATATATATATATATATATATATATATATATATATATATATGGTTGTTCACACACCTTTCTCCCTATATATATAAATAAATACAGTGTTTTTGTTTAAATAATACAAGGCTAATAGAGACTTTGTGATATATATATATATATATATATATATATATATATATATATATATATATATATATATATATATATATATATATATATAACGCTGTATATATTTTTTGCCGAAGAGTATGAACTTCTTTCATATGACCATTGCTCACTTGCTTAAAGCGATGTGTACTTTCTTATATAGTACATAGTGTATAGTTTTACCACTGCTTAGCATGTCATTCCATTTACATCATTAACTAACGTATACCTTTTAAAACGTTGCTAACATGAAGAGACTGATGGCTATACAATAGCACTGCATTATGGGAAGTATGTGTGTAAATATGTTCCAATATGAAATATAAAATGTTGAATTGAAATTTTCGGTCGATTTTATGTTTTGAACGATTTTTTTTATAAATAAAATAGAATCAATATTACAATTAACTGTTCGACTTTGGTGCATTTTAACTAATTAAAAAAACACGTTCGCAGCATCTCAAGCTGTCTTCTTAACACTGTTCACAATTTAAACTTCACCGTAATCTCCGGTAAAGCCTTCGTAATAGAAAGCTTAGGGGTGAGGGGGGGGGGGGTAATAGACGACGCCCCGTCCATGAGTCTTGATGTTCCGGAATAACAATACACCTCGGACAACCGCCTATTTCAAATGACGAGTTAGTATATTACAGTTAAGCGGAGCACACATTCGGGGGCTTTTGTTTTATCACTAAATCACGAATCCATTGATAATATCGCGTTCTTACGAATATACCTGACACGCAAATCGGTAGTTATTGTTCCATCTTGGAACATACAATAATGTGAAACCACATTTTGCGCTTTACATGTAATCTGATGGAAACACAATACGCGTATCAATTTCGGCTAAGACAAACAACAATAGAACACATTAGTTAAACAAATCGATTTTGAATCTTATACGATTTCCAAAATGTAAAGCCTATATAACAACAATACTGACTTTTTTGTAGATTTCAATTGTGGTTATAAATTCAAAACCGAAAATAACAAAAACAATTATAATTCTCATACACCATGCAAACTGTCACTTATATTATATATCAGTATTTCTGCGTTTATAAATAACACAATTACATTAAATGTGTATTTTGCCTACTATTGCCAACATATTTAAAAAGTGTGTTTTGATATCAAATTCTACTTAGCGTAAACAGACAATTACTTAAAATCAACACAATACCAAAATGCAATTTTGCCTTAAGCTAAAGACATTAACAAACTAGTAAAGAATCAGAAACCTTATAGACATCATCACAATATTGATTACCCTAAACACGTATCACGTCCTATAAAACTCTCATACTGATCACAACAATGCACACATCAAAACAATAATTTAACATTACTTAACGCAACCACAAAACACGCATGATATATATTCAGAAACAAGCCCCTGGACTGATTTGTAAAAGAGACTTATTTACAGGTTTGTACAAATAATTTTTTCACCATAACTGTGATAAATTTAAAAATGAGTGCACGCAGTATGTATACAAAGCAAAATATCGCTCCTAACTACGACTCATGATACACATACTTGTTCATGAATGGATGATCATCATTCAGATCGGTTAAATAAAAAGCATTGTTAACGCTTTCCCTCGATCAGTTAGAAAATACTCTGAGAACTAACATATTGTTGATGTTTCGTAAGCAATGTGTATAGCCCGCGTGGCGCAGTGGAAGCGCATTACATATGGTTTTAGAGGTCTCGTATTCTTATCCGGGGCACAACAATACTATTTTTTTAAATGCTATCATAGCTAGTTAAAGCTATTTTACAAATAATTGATCTGTTATTAAACATGTGTAATTCCATCTTTCAGAAATACGAAAATATACAAACAAGTCACTTTAAGGTTAGACTTCATATCTTGCCTCACTTTCACCTGGGTATAATTCAAAAGTTAAAACTGTAATTAAAGCTACGTGTGCACTTACCCTGGCATTTTTTTAGGTACTCGTCCTGGTCCGGTGTACGTCGGGTATCTATTGCGAATTTCTCAATGAGCGCAGACAGATTGTTTTCAGACGATTTCATTTCGCTACTCAGAAATGATGTATGTTTCCCAATTTGTGACACAATTTCGGTTGTACAATCTTGATGATTTTCTGTCAATGCCATTTCTGTGTCTTCGATTGTACGTCGGGTATCTATTGCGAATTTCTCAATGAGCGCAGACAGATTGTTTTCAGACGATTTCATTTCGCTACTCAGAAATGATGTATGTTTCCCAATTTGTGACACAATTTCCGTAGTACAATCTTGTTGATTTTCTTTCAATGCCATTTCTGTGTCTTCGATTGTACGCCGGGTAACTATTTCGGATTTCTCAATGTGCGCAGACATATTGTTTTCAGACGAGTTCATTGCGCTACTCAGAGATGATGTCTGTTTCCCAATTTGTGACACAATTTCCGTAGTACAATCTTGTTGATTTTCTTTCAATGCCATTTCTGTGTCTTCGATTGTACGTCGGGTAACTATTTCGGATTTCTCAATGTGCGCAGACAGATTGTTTTCAGACGAGTTCATTGCGCTACTTAGAGATGATGTCTGTTTCCCAATTTGTGACACAATTTCCGTAGTACAATCTTGTTGATTTTCTTTCAATGCCATTTCTGTGTCTTCGATTGTACGTCGGGTAACTATTTCGGATTTCTCAATGTGCGCAGACAGATTGTTTTCCGACGAGTTCATTGCGCTACTCAGAGATGATGTCTGTTTCCCAATTTGTGACACAATTTCCGTAGTACAATCTTGTTGATTTTCTTTCAATGCCATTTCTGTGTCTTCGATTGTACGTCGGGTAACTATTTCGGATTTCTCAATGTGCGCAGACAGATTGTTTTCAGACGAGTTCATTGCGCTACTCAGAGATGATGTCTGTTTCCCAATTTGTGACACAATTTCCGTAGTACAATCTTGTTGATTTTCTTTCAATGCCATTTCTGTTTCTTCGATTGTACGTCGGGTAACTATTTCGGATTTCTCAATGTGCGCAGACAGATTGTTTTCAGACGAGTTCATTGCGCTACTCAGAGATGATGTCTGTTTCCCAATTTGTGACACAATTTCGGTAGTACAATCTTGTTGATTTTCTTTCAATGCCATTTCTGTGTCTTCGATTGTACGTCGGGTAACTATTTCGGATTTCTCAATGTGCGCAGACAGATTGGCTTCAAAGGTCTTGATTTCGCTACTCATGAATGCATGTGTCTCAATTGCGGACACAATTTCAGTAGGAGAATCGTGTTGATTTTCATTTAATGCTAGTTCGTTGTTTTCGATTTTCTGCCTGGTATAAATAGTTTTTTCTTTAAAACAGCCACTAAAGTTTTCGTCAGCAATGATGCTTGAAAGACTTTCAATTTCAGTGCTTCGATTAATCGTTGGTTTTAGTTCAGCAGAAATATCTTTAACAGAGGCATCTATACGTTCATATAATTCAGTCTGATATGTGCTTTTGTGGTGAATTGTTTTTTTTCCTTCTATATGATGTATTCTGAAACGTTTTTGGAAACATATGTGAGCCAGATATGTAACAATGCCTATTAACACGCATACACACAACGGAATGAATACATTTGTAACAGATGTATCCATGACATGGCACGTCTCTGTTTCATTGAAAACCATATTTTCCATGACTGGCGCTCAAATCATTTTCACATATCGAAGATATCAAAGTCTACAGTCAGCCTGAAATTATAAAGATTATTATTATTTTGTTTATATGCAACCGCTATTAGTAGAAATGCACTACGACGACAGTCGGTAAAAACGTACAATATGGTAGGATTCAATACTGCTTCTACTACTACTATTACTACTACTTGTTCTTCTTCTTCTACTACTACTACTACTACTACTGCTACTACTACTACTACTACTACTACTACTACTACTACTACTACTACTACTACTACTACTACTACTACTACTACCACTACCACTACTACTACAACAACTACTACTACCACTAGTACTACCACTATAACTACTACTACTACCACTACTACTACTACCACTACTACTACTACTGCCACTACTACTACTACTAGTACTACTACTACTACTACTACTTGTACTACTATTGCTACTACTACTACTACTACTACTACTACTACTCCTACTACTACTACTGCTACTTCTACAACTACTACTACTACTACTACTACTACTACTACTACTACTACTACTACTACTACTACTACTACTACTACTACTACTATTGCTACTATTACTACTACTACTACTACTACTACTACTACTACTACTACTACTACTACTACTACTACTACTACTACTACTACTACTACTACAACTACTACTACTACCACTAGTACTACCACTATAACTACTACTACTACCACTACTACTACTACTACCACTACTACTACTACTGCCACTACTACTACTACTAGTACTACTACTACTACTACTTGTACTACTATTGCTACTGCTACTACTACTACTACTACTACTACTTCTACTGCTACTACTACTTCTACTACTGCTACTACTACTACTACTACTACCCAATACTACTTCCTTTCACTATCCAGAAAACTCCGGATTCTATACCTTTTTTTAATTTGTATTGTATCAATCTAGGTAGCCATCGTTGACCGATGCTAAATAGTGGTATACATAAGTGAACCATTGGATATTTCATTGAAATGCTTTGACATTCGGAAAGTATGATCATAATTTCTATCACAAGAGTTTTTGTTATTTTCTTCTTATAAAAGATAGGAATAGCCTTCTGATATGTTTAACCATTACGATTATACATGTAAAGCTCAGAAAGCATATTAGAGAAAGTTTTTTTTTCTTTATTTGAACAGCACGCCCTCGTCTCTCTTCCTTGTAGGCAATGTTAAGATTTTATTAATCATTAAGCATGATTTGTATATTTCCTGCATTATTCAATGAGTTTAATAAGAGACAATAACATGCAATAAAATAAACTTTCGACAAAATTAAATCCCGCATCGGCCTATTCGTCCTTTATTTACGAATTATTGAGCTGGTCCATCGCACATAACGGACTGCCATAACAAATTGTGCTCCTGTGTTTTTGTTGATATGCCAACTTCAAAAATGAATTTTTTACTCACGTGACTTCCGGCGAGTTTAACTATGTAAATGATATTCGACGATATGCCGCAAAGTTGGCGAGCGATTTTAATGTGGGATTATGTCAACGTCTTTAATACAATTTTTTTATAATCTTTTCTCTGGTCGCAATAGTTTATCTGGTATTTTATTGACAATTTCAAGTATATATTAGATATTTGAAGTATTTAACTAGTATTATGAGTGATAGCTAATTAATATTCAAATTTACGGTGATAGCAATTCTGTCCACAAGACCACTGTATGTATTCAAGACGAGCCAACTTTTGTGAAAAGTCATTTGAACTCAAAGTTGTTTTCTTGTTATGATTCTCGATTTCAAGTACATAAAATACATGTAAAAACAGTATCCCAATCTTTATAACATGCCATATATGCCATAGTTTTCAAGTTATGTCTCTGTTGCCAATGAAGAAGAAGGCAACACATTTGAGACATATAAATTTATATAATTGTTTTCTTATGATTCTTAAATTGTAAGTAAACATTTCGACATACAAACATGTATTATAAACTTTAAAAAAAATCAAGATAATGTCAGCGCTTAGTTTGAAACTCTCGGTGTGACATGTATTATTAACAAGTCAAACATATTTGCAATTCTATTTTTTATGATTGAGGTTTAAGTATTGTTTTGTAGATATATGAATGGTTGAATTTAAAATCATACTATTGTATTGATTGTTCTTTAAGACAAAAAGGAATATTTAGTTACAAAAAAGCTGAAACAGTATCGCCATGGTGTGCCAGTATAGCTACATGAACTATCGATTCTGATTGTTCAACAAGGATAATTAGACTGTGGCAATGCGATATCTTCCATGAACCTATTACACTTAGTCTCAAACAAGTATTACAGCCATTTATGTATAGCGAACTATTAATTCAAATGTAAAGCACTTGTTCTTATTTGGCATGAAAAAGTCTGATAGTTAAACAACAAAATGATACAAGATGCGAAATCTTTAAAATAATGGAAATAGGAAATACACACCAAAAACTATACTCTTTAAGAGTGAATAAATAATACATTGTATGATATATTTGATAACAACAAGTTTTTATTTAGCAGAACACATTTGGACATAACAACACAAAATAATTTTCTTCCTAAAATGACAACTGTAAAACTGGTTTTCCACTGACCATAATGCATATCTCGTAAGATCAATGGCATCACTACAACAACAAAAATCTAGCATGTCTGACACTTTTACAACGGGTTGAATTCAAGTAAAGGCGTCTTGTGATCAACGGATCGATTCGCTTTCTTCATATCTCTCATTGTTCTGTTTAGTGAAAGAATATCATTTGTAAAAACAAATGCAATTACATTTTGCAAGTCACGTGAAATTAGGATCGCTAATTCAAAGAATGAATAAATATTATTAAGTTTGGTGTTACAAAACAAACAACTTTTAACAAAATAATATCTGTGTCGACAAAAGTGAAACTAACGCATCGAAATATATATAAATGCTGAAACACAACGTTAAGTTAAGGAAGCACTTGTATATTTTCGCCTGCAATAAAGCTTGGTTGTTTGCACATACATTGTTTCTATGGTAATTAATATTCACTGATTATAAAATGACCAGAACAGAACATATTTGTAGTTATGTGCGTTATATAACACTTATACATAAGGATAATGATGTTTGGTTAAAAAATAATTGCTGTTGATTTATTGTTGTTTAATGTTTGGTTTGTTATTGTATGTGCGCATTCTTTTGTATGAAACCCTATTACAATTAAATTTTCGGCAAACGTATTTGGAAACGTTTGAATTCATAAGCACGTGTGATTTGTAGTCAAATACAGACATACAATAGCCGTGTCTTTCTTTCCCAATACTAGTTTTGCATTTAACAAAAGCAATTCTTGTTGTTGTTTTTGTTTTTTATCGAGTGCACCGGGATTGTCTCCCATATGGCCATCGCCCCCAGAAAGACGTGTTAGTTGGTTACGGGGAATAGTGCAAGGATACAGGAGACACCCCGTTCCAGAGGTGACCCTGGGTCTTTTAGTGCCCGGTGTATAGCACCTAGTACACTGCACCTCGGTTTAACGTCTCATGCGAAAGACGAGTTAGTAGGTTAGGTGCAGCGGGAGATCGAACCAGCAATCTCTGGATTGTGAAGCCAGTGTGTTACAAGCAATTCTTATTTGGGGGAAATTGACATGACGCCTTATCTATGATCGCTCCGCCCACTAGAATTGATCCACCAATCAGCGATCGATTAATCGGGCGCACTCGTTAGCAACGACCTGTCCGCCATTTTCTAGACAAGCTACATGTTTAGGTTCACTTTTATTCCAACGAGTTTCTTTTGTTTTCCTCTTTAAAAAAACGATTGAAAATGGTTAAACGGTGTCAATGGGGATTATGTAGCTCGTACAATCGATATCCTGAAAGATTAGTAGGTGACATTTAATTTATATCGTTTCCAAAGCCGAAAAGAGATCTTGAGAAGTGTAAGAGATGTATAAATGCATGCGGTCGTCACCACGAACAACTGAACGTCAACACTGTCAAAGACAATTATAATATATTTTTATCGGATATACTAGCAGATTTAAATAGTTTATGTTATCGATCTGATTATCACATAATATTTCACTTTTTAAAAATAGTTTTATCAGTTACTAGGTCAGAAGCGAGGTTCATCTGCATTACTCAAAGAGAAATAAAACCCAGCATGAAGCCTAATTCATGCTGTGTTTTATTACTCTGATAGTAATGCACTTAATTGACATCATACATGTTATTTGAAGGTGACATGTGATATATTATCTTATTAACGGTATCTACACATTTGCACTCATGTGGTATCACCAATAAACGCTTTTAATCCACACTAGGAGCTCGAATGCCTAGATCTCATTTTTTAAACGAGTTTTGTTTATTTTGTTCGGATTAAAAAACGGAAATGAAATATGGCAAAAACAATGTAAAAAGGGTTAATGCAACTCTGACATATGGTATCCAGAAAGATAAGTTAGATGAATTAAATTTATACAATTTCCAACGCGGCAATGCGGTCTTGACAAGAGCGAGTGGAAGCTTCAAGAATTACCGAGATCCCCTTTATAGAACATTAATTTATTTCACAAACTTGAAATGTCATATAAGCAATAACTAAGCATTATTAAGTATATATTATGTCACGTGTGCATGTAAATTAATTGAGAAGTTTGGTACCCAATTCGTGTAACTTTACGAAATCCCCGTTAAAAATCGCGTTTCTGTGTGTATCAGAAACAAGTAAAAACCATTTTGTTATTATTTTAATAAAGACGTATCGATAAATGCTATTGTGAAAGAGTTATTATTACTGATATTAGTTAACCAGTAAATGCGGTAACTTCGGGGAAGTCGGTACCTGCGCGAGCGTCTGATATTTGTAGCCTTATTAATTTATAATAGCCTGACCGTATTCCATTTCGTACAACGCTAATTTTATATCAGACAATGTCCAAACTTACTGTGTTGTTTTTGCGCTTTAAATTATAGTGATTGATAAATGTCCCATAAGCAATGTTTAATATGATTAATATCACTTTTATACGCAATAACATGTGGGATTGAGGTACCCACCCGGCGTCAAAAAGCGCGTAAAACTTCACCGAATTCCCAGTTATAAAGCGCTATTTCGTGTCAAATACACGGGTATGGGGGAATGTTTCGGTAATAATTTTGTTAATAACACGGGTAAATACCGGTGAAGTGTTAATTTATTGCAAATACCACCATTACACGTAATAACGGGTTCGATTTCGGTAAGCGCGCAAGCGTTTGAGAGCGTGTTTAATGTACCGATTTACCCGTTATATATAGCTGATGTTCTCTTTAATCGTATATTTTTTGCATTTGCAGAATAACTCAATGGCATCAACCCCTTTACAAGTGTAATATGGTGTTAAACAAGTCCATAAAATCATCCGGAATATCGCGTAAATCTAGATGCAGTCTATAGGCAAAGAAGCCATTTTGGTGTTAGCTTGTCTAGGTTTTCTTCCCGCTGAGCCACGTGATTAAGTGGGCGGAGCGATCACTGATAAGGCGTCATGTCAATTACGACTAATACAGGAAAAGAAGCAGCAAATAAAAAGAACCAGAGCAGATACGTGAATCGACCAATTACAATATTCACGATGAGCTCGGAATAAAGGTTAAATAACAAAATTTTCAGTACTCAGCAATTCTAAAAGAATCCACATTGTACATGTAAAATATGTTTTCGATTTTAGACCAGTGTTATCAACATTTTTTTTTACATACTCAGAGTTTTACATTCATGTCAAATTAAGGGGTTCTTAGGACTCTAGTTAATAAATTTCAGGGTCCTGTCAATACAAATGGGGGTCCCAATATAACTTAGTGATATATTAGTAGTATAGCACTTCTGTCATTCACACGTGACGAAAAAGAGAATAGTTAAATGCATGTCATTTGAGTTACAAGCAGCGAATGTATGCTTAATATGCTGTCTGTGTCAAAGTCAATTAGTTTAAAGTATAGTTATCGATTATTTACGTTAACAATAGCCGAGATTTAACACACACCTATAAAATTAAAGATTGTATTTATTTGTATAGTTTAATTTTGCTTGCCAGATAATAAACTATCGTAACCTCAGTAAGCTTGACTTTAATAGCGACATAAATAGTTCACATTTACATGTTTACGCAATGCAATCTCAATTCGGGACTTTGCACCTAGCAACAGCAGGTGCGTGATAACACGATTGGTCGATAAATCAACAAGCGAGACAACTCGTACATCCTTCTAGAAAATTACGTGCTGCAGTTGTCTTTTAGAGTTTCTTGTTGATATAACGAGCACCAATACATCAAAATGAGTGTGCGTCCCATGGGACGCAAATTAACAAATATGACGGGTCCTGACTGGCATTTTATGCGTTTTTGACACAGAATATCGCGTCCCGTAAAACCCTGATACTGGCAGGGTAAATGTTGATGTTTAATAACACGAGTTACTTTCAGCTGAACATTGGTAATTAAAAAGGAAGCACTATACGTTTAGAGTTCTTCATTTCACATCACACTGTTTGTGTTTGAACGAATTCAGATTTAATTATGATTTAATTTTATTTTATACCTAATGAAAAAATATGACATTGCTGCAGTGAAATAGCAGAAACGAAAATAAACACATTGTTATTTTCACCGGTGAAACGAACAAATTTTCGGAACTCCTTTTTCTATTTTTATATCATCATAAACATATATTGTATATGTATTTTCTATGATCAAGGGTGAATTAAAATCGACATTCCACCGAACCCAACAAGTTTTCTTTTTATTTTATGCTTTATCACCGTTTCTTTACATTATAAAATAGTTTAACTGGAGAATTTCACTGGTATAATGACGTCATTTCGTCACACTAATGACGTCTTTCTGTGTTTTGAAATGTATTGAGGCACGCCACGGGAAAAAATGGTAACTTTTCAGCGAAAGGGAAACAGCTGTTAATTATATTCTTGAAAAAGGGGCATAAAAGAAACAGAAAATGTGTTCATGTCAGTGTAAGATCGTTTGTTATTTCACTCGAGATCATAGAAAAATAATATTTTCTATGATCACTCGTGAAATAACAAACGATCTTACACTGACATAAACAAGTATCCTCAATATGTATAAGATATTAAGTGGACATGGGGTTCCCGACAATCCCATAATGACCGATTAGACAAGATTTGAATACATTTGGGAGAACCACTGAATGACGTTACATACCAAATATCAAAGCTCAGGGCCTTTCAGTTTTAGAGGAGAATATTTTAATATTGATGTGGTTCTAAAAGATAATATTTTAAAAGTATTAGTTCTATTGAGAAGTCTATAATTGTCACCTGACACATGTTGTGTGGCCAGTTTTTATTTCAGATGCATTATTTGAAGTATACAGGACCAATGCATGTTGCCTAATGCCAAAAGTCTTGTCTTGCGGCTTTAGAGTTTGGTAGGAGAATATTTTCCAAGTTTTCATTAAATAATTTAAACAATAATTTAATGTTACATAACAAACACCAAAACTCTTCGCCTTGTGGTTTCTGAGAAGATTTGCATACATGTAATTATAAGGATAATAAGAGTGGGGCTAATTTAAGCGCTAGGGTAATTATTTGAAAAAATGTGATTAAGGCTTTCTATACCATGTTAAATTTCAAAAACCAAACCACTGCGTTTGTGATTTCAGAGTCGACGATTTAGAAATGTTTGACACCATACACAAACAGAAAATAAGTTATACTAGAACGGGAAATAGTTTGACCCCAGGAGCATGATTTCAGAAAACTGGGTAAAGGACCACCATAACACGTACCATTCCAAACATCACACCTCTTGGCTTTATCAGTTATGAGGTGTACATTTCAAATGTATACTTTTTGCAACAGGCACTGCACGGCATACGACACACGACCGCGAACGCCGGACAGCCGCCCAATACAAAAGCTACTCATGAGCACTTCGGGCCATAGTGCCGCATATGACATGTAGTTGGAATTTTATACATAAACAACTTAATTACAATTAGACTTAACGATTATAAATATCATTTTTACTAAATTTCATATGCCTCGTTAGCCTTATATAGCGCGTTTAAGACTTGTAATCGGAGCTGCCGACTGCCCTGAAACTTGATCCTTCGCAATATTTTTGTTGCTACCTTTGTAAATAAAATTTGAATGGCTGAACTCAACGAACAAATGAAATATATTCTATAGCAATGCAATGTGTTCAACAGAAAAAAGGCTCAGAATGTGAAGTGTCAATTTGACGTTTCCGACTCAAGATTCGGGAGGATTGTTTTTAAGTACACACACAATAAAAACATTTAGTTCGTTATTTTTACAATTGACACCTGTAATTCATAATACCTCCAGGCTTTGTAATAATTCAATTATATTATTAATGTGTACTATAAATTGTCGCAGTAAGCACAGCAACGTCCCTTCACTACCAATACAAGTTAATAGGTGAGTTAACTAACTCAAACATTGTCATCATGTTCATGCTCATGAATAAGCTTTTACACGTTGAATGAAACTACTCTGAAATTTATGACACAGTTTATATTAAGTGCATGCCTGTAATAGTGAAGTCGTGTGCACTTAAAACTTGCATTTCTCGATATTCATCGACAGCGTGTCAATTATTTTCCAAAGAGGCGGTATATTGCTTGCATGCTATAACAAAATGACCATAACTATAAAATGATGTCATGCTCTTCTTCAGTTGTGTAATGTAATATATATTATTGTTCAGACAAAAATATATAATTTAACTGCAAATAAATACGATTCTTTGACAAAACTAATGTCATAGTTTATAATACTTTATCGACCATTGTTTTTTTATGAGTTTCATGTTTTGTTTAATAGTTTAAAAAAACGATACTTCCAGACCGAGTCCGCGTAAAATGACAAAATAAAAAACAACAACATTTTATCAAGTTAACAAGTTATCAATATATTATTTTCGAAAAACAGAAAATATGCACAAAATATTTTGACAACTTTGAATGCAAGAATTGGCTATGAAGGCTATTAAATGTTACACAGGCATTAAGAAATTCACGTGTTTTCGTTGTCAGAAAATGAACTCGTAGGTCGAGCCATTATTTTAAGTGTTACGTTGACGGACAAAGAAAGTATAATTTTCAAAATAAGCAAAGTGTAAAATAATAAAAAACACTATTGAGTCAAATTATTGTAAAGTATTAATCAATGTGTAATCCGTAATATAAACTTGAGATGGTTAAATCTATATATAAGTTTATATAAATATTCGGCTTATTCATTTGGTTTATTATTTCTCAGATATTTGTTGTTCCAAGCTGTTTCAATACTATCGTTCGGGGATCCTCTAAATGTATGCATAACATTTCAGGAAACAATGGCTTTATATACATTTACTGCAATCTATTGTTCGATGTTCTTGTGTTTGTTTTATCTGCACGTAATCTATAGACAATATGAAATTCATTGCGCACACCGAGACAATGTGCGAGTCGTCTAAGTTTAAAACAATTCAAATACATGACCGAAACTGTAATGTGAATGGTAGTTTCGAAAGTAAAATCGAAGTAGGAATTTTTTCAATTACTGTAGACATTTGAAACTAAAAAGCTTTTGTACATTTTAACATATTCTGTACATATATCTTTATTAAACCTGTCGATTTCCCATCGGGCTGATTGATGTCAGTTCTTGTTTTCCTAATCAAAATAAAGTTAAAATATGAACTCACTTGAAATAAAAAAAAGCACAAAACTCTATTCTATATTTGGTTATTAGCAAACTTTTTACAAAGAACTAATTGTGTCCATCGCAATTCTGACAAAACTATCAGTAAATAATATACCTGTGTTCATGCAAATGTCAAAGTAAGATTAATTTGGCATTTGGACCACACGTGCTGGATCCGAGTAAAAGGGTTCATTTTTCAAGTGTTCGTATGTTTCCTGGTAAGAACTTGAATTGTATTCTTTGGTTGTTTATATTTTTTTGCTGCTTTGCTGTTGTTGTTTTTTCGCTGTCGCAAAGAAGTGAATAATATCCATGATATATACCATGTTCATTTAAATAACCAGTAAGAATCATATAGACATGCCGATATTCATCCCGAAAATTAAGCCCAAGTCTCACTATTGCCCGTAGAGCCCCGGTCTTCACAAAGAAGAGAATAATATCCACGATATATACCATGTTCACTTAAACAAGAGGACCATGATGGCCCTGTATCGCTCCACTGTTTTTTCTTTGCGAAAAAAACGTGTATTGCGCATGGGTTGAAATGTACTCAAGCATGTGACTTTCTCTTTCTATCCCTCGTCCCACTGGGCGCTTAAAGTTGGAAGGGTGAGCATTTTTATATATGGAAAAAGTTACTACCGTGTTAACTAAACAGACAAAAAAGCCCGGGAATTGTTGCACAGGTCCTTTGCTTATAACGTAGGTACATTTATCTCTCCAAAAGATATTGTCGTTCTTTCTATTTCACATATTTTTAGATGCTGAAGATCAAATCTACGCATTTGATTTGAAACAGATTCACAAGACCCATAGGAATCAAAATGCCTTAACCCTTTACCAAACAACACATTTTGGACTTTCCCAATTTGAAAGAGGTTGCAGACGTCAATTGAATTAAAATGGAATATGAAGGAAATGATCAGGTAGGGTAGAAATAATTGTGATAAAAGGAGAAATTGCTCATCAACCCACACATCCCTAAGACCAACAGGCCTGATAATATTATGATCATCTAAAGATTATTTCTTTATATTTATAAATGTATTTAATTAAGTAATACATTTGACTTCTAAGATCATTTCATAACTTATATTAAGAAAATTATAAAATGGTCAGAAATATATATGGATTGTTGAGCAATTGACAATCATTTCAACAATTCATGATCAGTCACGATTCACAAATGGAACAATGAATCATAAGTTATTAAATAGCAGCATATACGATAGTTAAGAACATTGCACTTCATTATTTTCAACACCTTCTCTTGGATACAAAGTTTGAGTTTACCGTGCAGTATCATATATTGACTTTCCTTGAAATAATTATGTTCATGGAAGTTGTGTTTTTAAAATCAATAATATATTATTAAACTGGTTTTAACACTACAAAAAAGACATGAAATTAACATGTCATCCAAAATATTTTCATCCGGATATATGGTCACTTTCGACATATTTAAATATAACCCGACTTTTTTCAGTTTATAAGAAAAACATTCATAACACATGTTCGTACTTCAATGCCTTTGTATGCAATCACCATCTGACCTAAAATGGCACTAAATGACAGGGTTTTATCTCATGTTTACAAGATGTTGATGTTGTTGTTGGTCACAGCCAAACGGCCGCAGTAATTTCCACTGGTAAACGTCATATGTTCAGTTTTGTGACCCCCGGGGCCGGGTCAAATTTGAGCCCAGGGGAATAATTTGAACAAATTTGGTAGAGGACTATTAGATATCACTACATACCAAATTTAGTAGCCCTAGGCTCTATAATTAAGAACAAGAAGATTTTTTAAGTTTGCACAAAATAGGCCTTATTTAAGCATATGTTCATTTTTGTGACCCCTGGGGCAAGGTCAAATTTGTTCCTAGGGGCATAATTTAAACAAACTAAGTAGAGAACTATTAGATGTCACTACCTACCGAATTTGGTAGAAATAGGCCCAATGGTTATGGACAAGAAGATTTTTATAGTTTGCACAAAATGGGCCCAATATAAGCATATGTTCAATTTTGTGACCCCAGGGGAACGGTCAAATTTGATCCCAATGGCTTAATTTGAACAAACTTGGAAGAGGACTATAAGATGTCATTACAGACCAAATTTGGTAGCCCTATGCCATACGGTTATGGACAAGAAGATTTTTAAAGTTTGCACAAAATAGGCCATATATAAGCAAATTTTCGATTTTTTGACCCCCCAGGGCAGGGTCAAATTTGACCCCAGGGGCATAATTTGAACAAACTTGGTAGAGGACTATTAGATGTCACTACATACCAAATTTGGTAGCCCTAGGCTCAATGGTTATGGACGAGAAGATTTATAAAGTTTGCACAAAATAGGCCTTATATAAGCAAATTTTCAATTTTTTGACCCCCCAGGGCAGGGTCAAATTTGACCCTAGGGGCATAATTTGAACAAACTTGGTAGAGGACTATAAGATGTCACTACATACCAAATTTGGTAGCCCTTGGCCCAATGGTTATGGGCAAGAAGATTTTTTAAAGTTTTCACAAAATAGGCCTTATATAAGCAAATGTTCAATTTTTTAACCCCCCCGGGGCAGGGTCAAATTTGACCCCAGGGGCATAATTTGAACAAACTTGATGGAGGACTATAAGATGTCACTACATACAAAATTTGGTAGCCCTAGGCCCAATAGTTATGGACAAGAAGATTATTAAAGTTTGCACAAAATTGGCCTTATATAAGCAAATTTTCAATTTTTTAATCCCCCGGGGAAGGGTCAAATTTGACCCCAGGGGCATAATTTGAACAAACTTGGCAGAGGACTATAAGATGTCACTACATGGCAAATTTGGTAGCCCCAGGCCCAATGGTTATGGACAAGAAGATTTTTAAAGTTTGCACAAAATAGGCCTTATATAAGCAAATTTTCAATTTTTTAACCCCCCGGGGCAGGGTCAAATTTGACCCCAGGGGCATATTTTGAACAAACTTGGTAGAGGACAATAAGATGTCACTACATACCAAATTTGGTAGCCCTATGCCATAAGGTTATGGACAAGAAGATTTTTAAAGTTTGCACAAATAGGCCTTATATAAGCAAATTTTAAATGTTTTGACCCCCCGGGGCAGGGTAAAATTTAACCCCAGGGGCATAATTTGAACAAACTTGGTAGAAGACTATAAGATGTCACTACATAGCAAATTTGGTAGCCCTAGGCCCAATGGTTACGGACAAGAAGATTTTTAAAGTTTGCACAAAATAGGCCTTATATAAGCAAATTTTCAATTTTTTGACCCCCTGGGGCAGGGTCAAATTTAACCCCAGGGGCATAATTTGAAGAAACTTGGTAGAGGACTATAAGATGTCAATACCTACTAAATTTGGTAGCCCTATGCCTAATGGTTATGGACAAGAAGATTTATAAAGTTTGCACAAAATAGGCCTTATATAAGCAAATTTTCAATTTTTGACCCCCTGGGGCAGGGTCAAATTTGACCCCAGGGGCATAATTTGAACAAATTTGAAAGGGGTTCACCACAGGAACATTCCTGAGAAATTTCATCAGATTTAGACCAGTAGTTAAGGAGAAGAAGATGTTTAAAGAAAAAGTTAACGCACGCACGGACGCACGCACGCACACACGACGGACACAGGACCATGACATAAGCCCCGCTGGCCTTTGGCCAGTGGAGCTAATAACCAGTAAGAATCATATAGACATGCCGATATTCATCCCGAAAATTAAGCCCAAGTCTCACTATTACCCGTAGAGCCCCGGTCTATCCCGGTTTGCTAATGCCGGTCGACCGGCGAGAACCGGGATAATTCGTCGAATTTTTTAAACGCGGTCACACTATTTCCAGGTGCCGCCCCGATTGCAGTCGGTCTACAAACCGTCCCGGTCAACACCAGACTAGCTACGGTTTATCCCGGTGAAGTCCCGGCAGAGCCCCGGTGGAAGCCGGCAGCGTCCCGGCAGAGCCCCGGTATACAGTAACTCCGCCTACACTCACCGGGGCTATACCGGCATCAGACCCTGGCAGAGCTATGGCAACGCCCAGGCTTAACCCCGGTCGTCGCCGGAAATGCCGCGGTGGAGCCCCGTTGAATGCCGATGTCGTCCCGGCAGAGCGCCGGTTTACCGATGTACCGTAGCTTTACAGGGACTCTGCCAGCATATACCGGGGCTCCACCTGGGCAACACCAGCGACAACCGGGACGTTGCCGGAGCTCTGCCGGATAATGGGTTGTTCCCGGTGCCGTCCCGGTTGTTCCCGGTGCCGCGCCGGTCGTTGCCGGTCCTTCCAGGTGACTCCCGGTTCATCCCGGAGGAGTTAAACATTTTAATACTTTCCCGGTGGAGTCCCGGTCGTCCACGGTTCATCCCGGTCGTCCCCGGTGGAGCCCCGGGTCATAACGGTAGAGCCCCGATTCATCCTGGTAGATCCCGGATCACGCACCGAGATCCACCGGCAACATAATGAGACTGGGTCAAATTACACACCGACGAGTTATTTATGGTCAGCGGATTTCGTTGACTACATTCGATGTGTATCGTTTACATAGCATACACATATATATTGCTTCATTTATATATGTCGCATCAACTGCGATGTAACAGTATTTAAGAAATCAAACCTTTATTGTGTAAAACTGTGACAATTTCAAACCGGTAAATATCGAATTATAGTAAATAAGTTAATTATTTTAACTTGAAAACATCACATGACATATAAACCCGATGGTAGAGTCAATACAATAGGTAATGATTAGAGATGCAAGAACTCGTTTGGCTTCCATTTCACAATGCACACAGACAAATCTTTTATGTACAGTGGTAACAGCAATACTGAATTGTACACATTAGATGGTTGGCATAACTAAATAAATAAATCTGTCAACAATTGTATAACACATTAGTATTCTCGTCACCCAAACAAAACAATTTGCGAATAAAAATAAAACATATGTTATTTAAAGATATACCTGTTTCAATTGATTGCATTGCAACTGTAGATATTAATCACTAATTTCATTGAAATTCCTAATTGAATCAGAATTTTAGTGAAATTACTGGTTCACTTAGCGACCTCACGAAATTCCCGATTTATTCAGGAACTGCTTAATACAATAAATGCACCTTAAATTCAAATATAATAATTATTTCATTAAGAAATACTTATATATACCAGCACTTTTAAACACATAATAATGTACTTACATTATACGACGAGCAGGAGTAAAACGTTATTTCGCCCGAATTTATATAAGTACTCAAACACAACCTCAACTAGCGTCGGTCACAAATCAAATGCGCAGTGTGCACTAAACCGCGTGACATCTCCGCGTGATCAATTAATTCATGAAGATCACCCGGAAGTTATCTTACTATCCTCTATTGATAACTGCATTATCATGTTTTGCCCTATTTACGTATGGCAGATACCAGGCCACTTTTATGTACTGAAAAGCATTTAGAAAAACAAAATTATGAAAAAAAAAGTGGTTGATGTATAACAACAAAAGCACAAATAACACTATTAAAAAGTCTTATAAGCAGTACGTTGACCATATCTTATGTCAATTTCATAGATCTATATGTGGGCTTTTAATTGCTAATTATACATAAAAAAACAACAACAAAAGATTGACATAATTATACACCGAAGTTTGACAGGGAGTTATGTAGGAGTCCCGCTGTTGGCCGGTCGGTCGATTGGTTGGTCGGTTGATCGGTTTGTTTGTTTGTCCGAATCAAATGTTTAAAGTTTGTTGAGTGACTTCATTTTTCAAGCTATTGAATTTAAACTTGGAATATGTGATCCCCTTTAAAGTGAAGATGTGCAAGACACTTTTTCATGAGCAGTGAACCACACGTTCTTGAGTTATTTAGCCTTGATAGTAAACCTATTATGGCAAACGTATACAATTTTCTCCGTTTGTGAAGTGATCTTTTTCCATATTCCTCAAGCGATAGAATTGAAACTTGAAATATGGCAATACACTGTAACATGAAGTGTATGATGTTCAAGATACAATTTTGTTTGTTGTTTCAAAGTGGTGAGAGGGTATGTTAAGTCATGTTTGTGATAAAGCTGTAGTTTATGTACGTAAAATGCATCACGTATAACGATCATGAAGTTTAAACTTAATTAGTTTTAACCCAATACCAAATCATGGAACAATTGTTAAGAGTTTAATGGGCAGATATATTGACTTTAATTTAACATAAATGAAATAATGCATATTCCCACTTTTAACTTGAACGTGTTTTTAAATAAACCTTGTAAAATTCTACTTGCAAATTATCTGATAACCTGTGTACTTATTATATTATGCTTGCAAAAAGTGTTCATATTTGTTTTAAATGAGACACTCCATACATATATATCAGCGCATGTAATTTAATCACGAATAAAGCACACTTCTAATATTCGGAGATTAATCTTCAAGTATAAACATGCTTGACATTGATGTCAATAGATGCTACAAAGTTGTTCATTTCTGCAAGATTCTACACATCCATGTTCTCAACAAGATATTGTTCCCAAACAGTTGAAACTTACAGATAATTCTTACTCACTTTAAGATCAAAACCGTCGGTGGATACCGTAATCCTGACAAGTAAACAACGATGAGAAGCTATTCATCATACGTGATATGGAGAGTCCTCAGTTAATCTGCACTAATCGGAGCAAATTATCAGCTACATTTGTTCGAGTGGACAGAAACCAACGCGTTTATCTTGTAATCTAAAGTGCTCAGTTTAAAAATTATTGTAGGGCGGTTAACTGCATTGCTTGTAAAACTTGGTTGACAAATTAAATTGTTGCAAAATTTTGCCCAGATCTTCGACTTTAATCTGAAAAAGCCATATATACATGTACATAATAATCTGCAATTCTGTCGTGTGTTTCTTTCCCCATAGTAATACTGTATTCGAATAGTAAAGCTTAATGCGAGTGAACTCGTTTATATTCGAGGGTGAAGATAGCTTACTTATAGCCCTCTACTGCTTGATAACCCAAGCTAAAATAAGTCGTAGCTTGCTGATTCAAGCCGAAATAGGTCACAGTTTGCAACTTCGATGATACGCGTGTCACAGTACAGAATGCATGCTTAAATATACGTAGTACGTATGAAAAAAAGAGTCTTGCTAAACTATAATTAGTACTTATAAAACAACGTGTCTTTTATTTCATTATAACGAATTTTGTTTGAAGAAAAAAAAATGTGTCTGTTCAAAAGCGCTTGGTGAGATATATATGTTTACTTATTTTTGCGTGTGTACTTAATCGATTAACTCTTAAGGCTTCTAGCGCAATCGCTTGTATAATTCTATCTATGCAATTATTTATAGGAAATTGTTCGTTATTCTACCGATTACAATGCGTTTTTTTGTCAGTAACGTGTTCGTCTAAATCATTTTTTGTTTCCAAGTGTGTTTGTAATTGGATTAAAGGTAGATCCAAAAGTGTGCTTCTGCTCGTTGGCGCTGTTCGGCAAATGTTGCTGTAATTTCACCCGACGTATATTTTAAGTTGTGTTCAAATACATCCTTGCTTGAAATTACTTCTTGAGTCAGACAAAAAAAAAACATGTGATAAAAGTCATAAGACTTATCCTCGGTGGTAAAACAATTTTGCCGCCTGTGAGAAGTTTGTTTGAAAAGCTCTCCATAAACAAGGATAGTATCATTAAGTGTGAGAAATCTTAACTCTGCACAAATGTAAAGACAATTATCCCCATCAAGTGATTTCTACTGATAGCATGTTCTGATTTCTTCGCCAAGCTGCTTGTTTTCACTCCTGATGTGTGCACAATGATTTTATCTTATCTGAGTACACATTGCTCACGAAGACCTTTTTTGACAATATTGTGTGCGTCGTCTGTTCGTTATCGTGTACCATATTAACCCTTTAGAGCACACATGGATTGCTCAATTTTCACGAAACCTTTTCAGCACATTTGTCGCAATGACATTTCGGAAAACGTCACTTGGTCAGATTTAAAATCAAAGTTCTGGCAGTACTGGTGTGACGATGCTTGTGAAGAGGATGGATATAAAACATCAATTTAAGTTTATCTATATCACCACAATTGTGTATGTTGATACGAACATTTGGGTACGATAAAAAATTTGGGTACGAAAATTTTGGGTACGAAAAAAAATTTGGTAGGAAACAAATTTGCGTACGAAACATTTTTGGTACGAAAAAAAGTTTAGGGGTACGGGGGAGTAGTACCCGTGGGTAACTTGACCCATTGAGCGAAACTGGGAGGTGGGTCACATTCTTGTTCATAAAGTATGGCGATACCTTCATGATGATTCTCGAAAGTAGGTTTGAGCACATAGCCGGACCATGTGAGCTCATTCGTATGAGCACTTTACTATCCGAGTTCGCCCACGAACATATGGATAAGTTAACTAATAGCGAAATGACCTTATACATATATATGCTGAAATCTAACAATCGAACGAAATATCAAACATGGTATGTAAACTAAGGTGGTTGTGTAATTTCTGTTAGAATATCGTATTCAATATGTAAATTTTAAATGATCTGCAATTTCCAGCTATTTGTTTTGTACTGAATAACTTTTTAATTTTTTATATGGTCAAATGCTGCGGGGGGGTATGAGATTATCCGGAAAAAAACACCTGTCCGGAATGGTGACCACAAAACAGACAAAATATAACATTGCGCCGGGAGCGGGAATCGAACCGATGTCGTGAAGGTGAAAAAGCGAACGTCCTTACCTCTGCGCTAGCGGGACGGACAATTACGCAAATTGTTGTTTTATCTATATATATCATAGCAGTGCAGCGTTTACAATTTGCATGTTCGAAATTGTTCGCATTCTTTAGTTTTGTGATCACGTAAAAAGTTAATTTTACATGTTTTTATTCGCAATTTATTTACTAAATCGAGAACAAATATGAAACAAAATAGAGAAAATATATAGTTGTTTCATTGGTCCATAAAAATAAAATGGATGTAAAATTACTAATTTGAAATTAACGTTCTGATACACTTATTGAATCTGTTTCCCCAGGGTATGCTGTTCTATTAATATTTACCTTTATCAAGACGAACGACAACTCTGCTAGGAGAATGTTATCAATGAAAATCAACGAGCAATCTCCTACGCAGTGGCGAATGCCAAGGGAAGTAACTGAAAAATCGAGTTATCTCAATCGGACTGGCTCGGTCTTTTACATATGCCGCCATTGTGAAGATTTTTTTTTACTGGTTATAAAACCTTAGACGCTGCTTTTCCAGCATCATCAAAAAGGGCTTGTGAACACTCTAGAAGAAACATATGTTACACAATCTTCATGAAGCGTACCCAGAACATGTGTTTTTATGATATATCAGCAGAGTGTTTGGAAACGATTTTTGTTCGTTAAAAACATGGCTGTCTGCGGGAGGGGGGTAGCAGCTGTTATAACATGGGTATAGTCAAACCTTGCGACACTCTAGAAGTCTGATGTTTTGCACAATCATTATGAGACTTGCATAGAACCTTTTTTCAAATGATATATCAGCATAGTTTGAAAATGGCCCTTGTCCTTTTAAAAACATGGCCGCCGTTGGGTAGGGCAGTTTTCGTATGTGGCTATAGTGAAACAAGGAGGTGAGGCAGTTGTTCGAGTCTATAGTGATATATTGTGGACGCGCTAGAAGACAATCATCATTAATTTCAATCAGAACATTTTTCAATGATATCTCGGCTGAGTTTGTAAATGATTCCGGTCTGGTTTTTCTTCTTTTGCGTCTGGGAAACCATGTAAACACTTAAAAACACATAACACGCTTAGCGGTTCTACTGACCTATTGTGTAGACAGCGATGTTTCAACAAAAGGGATTAAAATGTGCGAAAACGACTCTTTGCGGATAATGGATCGTGTCTGTCAAAATCGTCAATACTATGCGTATCCTTTGAAATTTATGAAATTCTACGCTGGATTATAGTGTGCAATCGATAATTGCCGGGCGTAAAATCGGATGATTGATAACGATAGCGGAAGTGGCAAATGCGCGTTTTTTTCGGGCACTATTTTTTCAGAGATCTTTTTTTTTACAAGACGAAAAAAGTAGGGTCGGGACCAAAATCGTAGGTAGGGTCGGGTTACCCGAAACACACATTTTTTTGTTTGGCCTATTTGAAACTTCTTTATCTTCCGACCCTAACTCTATATTTCGCAAAGTGTAAGATATTGCTACTGCAATAAATGATGTAGCTATTATTGACTGACTGGCAAGTGTTCCAAATGGTGATCTTGTAGCCATTTAGGCTCGATATCATAGAAAAAAGGTTGTTTGACTAAATACTACCAGTGTTATAGTTATGCATTTTCCGGGCTGACACCCAATAAGGCCACTTCTGAAAACCAAACAATTTCATACACAATAATTGATGAGATAATAAAAAATGATTTTGAGCATTCTATTGTTGTTGACAAAAAGGTGTTCTTCTTTCCTGCATTAAAAAAAAAACGTTTTGTTGAAATTGCTGAATCAGAAGGATGTTCAAATGATGCAAACTGTTATAAAAGTTCCAATTTGAAAAGGTTGTTTGAAAAATTATGGCCAGAGGTATCCTTTATTTATCAGCATGAAAAGCCTGACCTATTTTGTTCGTCTTATTTGACTATTAATGATGCTGTCAGAAAGTCAAAGGAGATGGAACAGGTCATTCAAGATGACAATGAGTGTTCATACGATGAACTACCAGAGTCAGAGGACGACACAGATGAAGCTGTAGTTCATAAGGCGATGAGTATTTTGAGAAGACGAATTATAGAGAATAATCCTAACTTTGATGACTTCTTTTACGCTCCAGAAGAAATCAAATTGTCGGATCAGAAGCAGTTTGTGTAGCCTCTTCTTTACAAGGCAGTGTGTTGTTTACATGACAAAATGCTACAAGGAAGCTTCTGAGAGGACCATAGCAAGATGTCTAGCTATTGCTTGTGACCTAACTACACTTGTCACGTAAAACCCATCCCCTAAACACCTGGGCTTAGGGATACACCTCAACAACGAGTTTGGCAGCCGCCATCTGATTGAAGATATGTACTCTCTTGTTTATTCCATCTCATATCCAGATCTTCGGTTATTCTTGACATCAGCAGCCCAACAGAACATTGCATCACACAAAATAACAGACTCTGGTGGTATTGTACCAGACAATGTACTACCTAGAGACCAAAGGGGGAAGCTTGTAAAGGCAGTTGCTGATAACTGGAATCTGAATGAGCGAACAGTTGATGGTAAAAGGACGACTCATGCGATGACAAGCATGTTGGTCAGCAGTGCGCTAGCCGAGTCAACGAGGATTCCACGACTTCCGAAAGCAACAAGTAGGACGCTTGACAGTCAGTCACTTCCTGGTTTACAGGAGTTGTTTTTCAGTGTTTGTAACTTGAACATAATTTGTTATTTGCATCATTTGTATTAGTAAATACAATGTAAAACCTCATAATTTACAACATTTGTAAATAACGTTTATGAGTCTGTGTCAAGCACTAATACCTGGTTAGATTTGATTGTTGAATAAATATGATACATGGAACACTGCATAGCTGTTCTTTACATTTGCCTTGATAAGTCTTAAAGTATTTATTAAAGATTAAAAGCAAACTTATTAAACTTGATGGTTATAATGCCAAATGACTTTCCACGAACCAGGAAAATGGCCACATAGCGTATGTAGTCTTGGTTACCATGGTTACCTACACAATTTCAGGCAATTACTTTTGTTTAAAATGAAGCTTGTAAATGTGGCTATATAATAAAGAGGTTAGTTATCACAGCAAATGTAAAGCATTTGAATTAAAAAAGAAAATGATATGCCAATACTCAAATTTTCGTTTATTTTTCCATTTTGACCATGAGATGACCTTGCCCTTGACCTTTGGTGACCTTGGTGATCTGTTTGTTTTAAGCCCTATATCAATGGATTACTTCTATCAGATATTAAAGTCAGTACATATAAGTGTTCAATAGATGTATTCAATTCATCTTCATTAGTAATTGAATCATAAAACGGCGGCCATCTTGGACGCCATCTTGGATTTCTAAGCCCTCCAGCACTTTCCAGAAAAACGACATCTTGTTCTGAAATCTACAGACCCTGAACATTTTTGTATATTAAACCCTCTGTTTATGAGTTGTGGCCAGTAAGATGTTATAAAGCTTAACAAATTCGCAGCAATAAGAGGCTTAAGTGGCTTAGTTTTAAGAAAAAACATATGCGAACATTTGTTAAAACTTGAAAACAAATGAAACATATGCACATCGCAGACGAACCTCGTTCGATCAAGATTGCACACGTAAGCATTGATACACAATTATGTTGATTTCAATAAACCTTGAAGCTCGCTTTAGCAGCTGTTTTAACGAAATTATTTGACAACCTGAGAACACGAGTCTTAATAAATGTGCGCAAACTGTCGTTCCAAGTAAGCCTGTGCAGTTTGCAAATGCTAATTAGGGAAACGCTATCCGCTTTAATAGAATTTTCGTTTAAACGAAGTCTCTTCTAAACGAAAGTCCAGTTTAGGCGTTAGGTGTCGTTCCTGATTAGATTGTGCGCAAAATCGTGAACGACACGTACGCACAAGTAGTAAGCCCAGTTTCCACAGAGCTCGGCTGATTTATTTCAGTGATATAAAAAACGTTCTCACCTTGCGCTGAAATCTTCGACGCACAGGCTAGAGCGATAATCAACTGTCCCACATGTTGTTCACAGTTTTGAGGTTAAATGACTGACACAGTTGCGCTCTTGTTTTGATACCGACCAAACGAATCACTCCGAAGTGGTTTTCGTTTAGATAAGAGTTCATTATCATATAATAAGTACGCGTTTTATCTTGATGAAGCCGAATCGCAGTATATATTTGAACTTCAATCAACAATACACACTTGACACACTCCTTTCGTGAAGTGTTAAAGCGTCTTGCTCATCCTGATTGCACTGGGAATCCGCTGTTTAACTTGTTTTCAGACTTTGCTGTAACATGTCTTTCAAACTTATCATGCCTCGCGGAAGTTGAATGGCTGCGTTCTTGAGTACAATTATGTACAGTGATTCTTCATACGTAGTAAGCTTAGCTTAGAAAACAAATACATCTCTTGGGTACAATTATGTACAGTGGTTCTTCATACGTGGTAAGCTTAGCAAAGAAACAAATACATCAACGTCATTCAACGGAGAAATGCCTGAAATGGCATGCTGTCCTTAATGCTGGTACGGTGTACGTCTACAATCATGACTCTATAGTCGGTGCTGTTGCGGTTGAAAGATGGTGCTGCTATGTATTACAAGTCAGTATTGTTATAAATAATTCAGTATTGTCATGTATGACAAGTCAGTGCTGTTATGTATAAAAAGTCATTATTGTCATGCATGAAAAGTCAGTGTTGTAATGTATAACAAGTCAGTATTGTCATGTATGACAAGTCAGTTCTGTTATGTATTACAAGTCAGTATTGTCATGCATAAAAAGTCAGTGTTGTAATGTATGACAAGTCAGTATTGTCATGCATGAAAAGTCAGTGTTGTAATGTATAACAAGTCAGTATTGTCATGTTTGAAAAGTCAGTACTGTAATGTATGACAAGTCAGTATCGTTATGTATGAAAAGTCAGTGTTGTTATGTATAACAAGTCAGTATTGTCATGTATGACAAGTCAGTGTTGTAATGTATGACAAGTCAGTATTGTAATGTATAACAAGTCAGTGTTGTCATGTATGACAAGTCAGTATTGTCATGTATGAAAAGTCAGTGTTGTAATGTATAACAATTCAGTATTGTCATGCATGAAAAGACAGTGTTGTAATGTATGACAAGTCAGTATTGTCATGTATGGCAAGTCAGTGCTTTTATGTATAACAAGTCAGTATTGTTATGCATGAAAAGTCAGTGTTGTAATGTATAACAAGTCAGTATTGTCATGTTATGTATAACAAGCCAGTATTGTCATGAATGACAAGTCTTTTCTGTCAAATATGACAAGTCAGTGTTGTTATGTATGACAACTCAGTATTGTCATGTATGACAAGTCAGTGATGTTTCGTATGACAAGTCAGTGTTGTCGCGTATAACAAGTTAGTATTGTCATCAATGATCGCATGTTGATCAATCAGTTTTCATTTACAACCGATGTAATTAGTTAATATCTTTTACAGTGAAGTTACGTTAATTATGAGATTTATTTTATATACAAACGCATTGTTCACACTTATGAGTTCTCAGAGATTTACAAGATTGCGTACTCTCAACAATTACACACTTTAAATAACTTCCCAATATCCCGGTGTGAAATTAACAATAGTATTGATAAGAAATGAAGGACATAGACTTCCTTGATTAATGCGGTGATCTATTTATGCTGGCTAAATGTTCTAGGAATACTTGAAGTGGTCAAAAGCAGCTCAATTGATAGTGTTTGTAAGTAGTTAATGTTCATTATACAAATTGCTTTTTAACAACGAAAATACAAAACTACGAAATCCGAAAGTCGTGCACGTCAAGAATTCAAATGTTTCGTGCTTAAATAATTTATACATTATAGTTTTGTTAACGGGGATCAGATATGATACAATATTACAAAAAAAATGTTTGAATGATTTTGTTTGTTACAGCAACGAATCGTTTTTGATTTTCATTTTTTTAATTTAAACCTGAATTAAATGGTGTGCAGTACCGGTTTTGGTATAACATGACACAAATTTAAATGCTTGACTATTCAAGTGAAATAAAAACGTTCTCAAGTAAAGTATATGCGTACGTCATATTAATTAAATATGGAAATATTCCAGGCAGACGAGTGCTTCATGTTAACCGCAGAAAGATGAAACCGCTCCAAGAGATATGATCAAACGTGTAACCTGGTGATTTAGCCCACTGACCATGCCTCTACCCCAAGAAATATGGTCAACCGTGTAACCTGTATACTTAGCCAACTGACCATGCCTTCACCCCAAGAAATATGGTCAAACGTGTAACCTGGTGACTTAGTCCACTGACCATGCCTCTATCCCAAGAAATATGGTCCAACGTGTAACCTGGTTACTTAGCCATCTGACCATGTCTCTACCCCAAGAAATATGGTCAATCGTGTAACCTGGTGACTTAGTCCACTGACCATGTCTCTACCCCAAGAAATATAGTCAAACGTGTAACCTGGTTACTTAGCCATCTGACCATGTCTCTACCCCAAGAAATATGGTCTAGCGTGTAACCTGGTGACTTAGTCCACTGACCATGTCTCTACCCCAAGAAATATGGTCAAACGTGTAACCTGGTTAATTAGCCCACTACCATGCCCCTACCCCAAGAAATATGGTCAAACGTGTGTCCTGGTCACTTAGCCCACTGACCATGCCCCAACCCCAAGAAATATGGTCAAAAGTGTAACCTGGTTACTTAGCCAACTGACCATGCCCCTAACCCAAGAAATATGGTCAAACGTGATGCATATAATTAATAGCATAAAATAAAAATGAAAATATATGAACAGACACATTTATATCAATGCAATTAATTCATCGCGTTTACTTGAATGATGATGATGATGATGATAATGATGATGATGATAATGATGATGATAATGATGATGATGATGATGATGATGATGATGATGATGATGATGATGATGATGATGATGATGATGATGATGATGATGATGATGATGATGATGATGATGATGATGATGATGATGATGATTTTGTTGTTGGTGATAATGTTTGTTAACACAAAGATCGTGTTATGATCCAAAGCAATAAACATCAAACCCGCTTGTTGACTTTTCAGCTGATTCCCCAGTGTAAAAGATGTCTGGCGTGTTCTCGCTAATGACAAAAGTATGCCCTAAACATTAATTAAAATACGACTTCTGCGATGTGAACACTAGTCAATCTAATAACAATGAAAGCTTTTTTCTTGATGGTCTCGTTATTTATTTAATGATGCGTGTGTCAACTAAATATTTTCTCAAACGCCGACAGCGTGTGTCTATAAATTAGGCGTAATTGTCCAGACATTTTATACACCGATGTAATGATGAATCAAGCTATTCAAAACCTAACAACCGAGGAATTGAAATTTTCCTGGAATATTAACATTCAAAAGACCAAAACAGACTTGTAGAAAATAGTGCATGATTTATTTTTCAGTTTCGATTTCGTTTTCGTCGATCGGCTTTTTGTTGAATTTGGTACCAAACCATGATGTCGTTTGGCACATTTCGCACGAAAAACAACGTCAATACGATTAACGCAACACATTCAATGAAAAGTATAACGGCCTTGAATATTTGTATTAAAATTTGCATACGGAATTGGTTCACCACGGAATGACACACTGGTCACATGATCGATTGAAGATTATTCTTAACAAATCAATATTGATTTTTATAACATGCCATGCCCTGTTTCCCATTTAATATAACCATTATGAATATTTTTTTATCCCATTTTCACCGCGACATTGACGGTATGACACGTTGTGGAATATACTTGCCTGTCTTTAACACTGTGGAATATACCTGTCGCGTGCACGGACTACTTTTCAAATGACGTCATGCGATATGCGCTAAAATTAGGTCGATATTGTTTGGTTCATTGATCAAATTTTAAGGTCACCCATTGGAAGAAAATGTACATATTTTGCAGAAAAATATATATATGACATATTCACCAAAAGAAATGTTGAAATAAAATATAAAATTACACTATTTTTGTTTTGTTATTTTTTATTTATATTTACTTCACCACTGAATGATTTTTCTTAAGAAACAAAGTCGTGAAAACTTAAGCTTCAAAATTATACGACCTTCAACCTTTAAATCTAGTCATATGACATAATTTTTCGCCATCCGTATAATGAATCAGCTGATTGATGGCGTGATAAAATGACATACTTGTTGCGTCATTTTCCCCAATTTTTGTGGACGATTTTTTATAAACGCGACTTATTTCACATGTTTTCTACGTGTACTGTATATCAACATATCTGAATTGTCAATTGATCACATTTTCCTTATTTCGTGTTATATGCATTGTTTATAATACATGCATATACTTTTGACATTTAACTTAAAAATTAAGAATGTACAGCAAGCCATACACATATCGCACAATTCATAAATAATCTGCAATGTTTGTTTTCCTATTTAATTCACGTTATGCATAGAGCTGTGTAAATTATAAGATGGTAAAAATAGCACCACACTGGAATTGGGAACGTCCCATTTTGTTCACGGGTATTATCTACTCATTTATCTGTTGTGTATTGGAATGTTTTCCATTCTTTGTGTATTTATATATTAAATTATTTTCTTGTACAATAAGGGCATTTACCATAGGTAAATAAAACATTATGCAAGTTTAAACATAATTATGTTTGTATCAGAAATCTGCAAATGCAACCGAGTTTACAAACGGCCATTTAAGAAATAATCGACGAGGGCGTAGCCCGAGTGGTTTGATAACAAGCATCGGAACGACATACCGTTGGTTATTACCGCAATAACCAACGCTTACACGTAGATTATTTCGATTCTAACACGATTTCATTAATAAGTTATCCGCGATTTAACGGTTATAAATGAGAATTATATTAACCAAATGTCCTTCAATTTTCCGCGAAAACGCGACGTCACCACAACAATCAAAATCAAATGACGTCGTCTTCATTCATAAACAGTGTGCGGACAATCAAAGTGACGTCATACTTATATCCGTTGGTATATCGGGGTAATAACCCACGCTAGTTTTCCTTCTTTGTATAAAGAAAACAAGTCACGTGCCGTGGTAGAATATTAGATAAACTGCTCCGGTTCATTTGAACAGCAGTAATGTAGAGTACATGACGTAGCGTGTGACGAATAAGAAAGTTTATTGAGTTCATAAACTCATTTGAATATAGTGATAGGATGGCATAAGGGTCTTTATTTAACTTTGCTAAAATAATTATTAAAGACCCTAGATGCAAAATCGTCAATTATTGAGTTAAAAGGATTATTAGATGGATTTTAAAGGATAATTAAAGGAAAGATACTAGTTCCAACGTGTTTTGATTTTTGTTTGTACTTTTGTCGTTCCCTGTTCTCGGGGGAATGATTTTAATATGGGCGCCATTGATGCATCGGATCGCACACGGCATACCCATAACATTATATAAAAAAACACGTTCTGCGCGTCCTTAAAGTCGTCGTCCGAAGTCGGAAAACGTATTGCCCTGTATATTAAGTCAAATAAAGTGTCAGTCGCTGCAATTGTCTGTTTACTCGTCAAAATTGTCAAGGTCGTCGAAATCTAAAGAAACTTCAGCGTACAGTTTGTATAGTATTGACAGACCTGTACAAAGTCGCGCCAGTCAAAAATCATAAAAAGCGACATTTAAAGTTATGATAGCGAGAACTAGGTCGTCGATGGTGTACATGTATGTAGACCATTTTGTCAGGAGCAATCGCCGCCATATTGGATTTTGATCATTTTCTTTCGAAAATAAAATGAATTATAGAAAAGTAAAATCTTCTTTTCGCGGTCGTAATGTGTTACAATTCGCATACTGCGTAAAATTGAATCGAGGCATATGGTGATATTTTTACTTGTTTTACAGTTTGTGTGTGAATTTTTTAAAGACTATTTTGGGTACCAGAACAAATACATGTATATCACTACGCATGGTTACATTTGTTAGATTTTAAGCGCTTTTAAGACTGAATTAAAATTATTGTTAAGGTTATTAGATCTATTAATGTTAAATGTCACGTTGAAAAAAATCAAATGGGATAAATCGAATTCTAGGATTAGCGTTGAATACAGGGAGGTTTATGTTGCTCGGCTCGAACACCGTAAGCGCTCGCCAAGGCTCGCGCTCCCGGCGTTCTAAGCCTCGCAACATAAACTTCTCTGTATTCAACGCTAACCTAGTATTCTCTATATCTTACACAGGTGTAATATACTTTTTAAGCGTTTTAATTGGCTTTGTTTTCGTTTATTAACCAATCAAAAAGATCTGATAGATCTACTCGTTGTCATATCATACCATATTTTATTAAACTCATCCAGGAAATTCGTTAGTGACAAAATTCATGAACTCTTTTATTAAAATATAGTATGATATGACAACTCGTGTCAGATCCTATATATACAAGTGTTGATAGTCAGGAGTGTTCATTCACGTACTTAGACGGTATACTTGTATTTAATGCTGGTACTGTGAATAGCAACGAACCTCAAAATAGAAATATATACTGAAACATATGATGCAAGTATCTCGAAGATATCTCAAATTAATGATTTGCTATAACAGAAATTGTGATTTATTTACCTGAGTTTATGTATTTAAAATACAAGTTTTTATTTTTATAGGCAAAATCTCAAACTGCTAATTTAATTTAAAAGTGCACTATGTAAAATTAATAATTATACGTGCGTGTATGTAAACTCAAAGCTGATATGTCCATGGATTTTTGTACTACTCTAAATAAACATTTATATAAATGTTATATTTAATGGTTGATTTTTGTGACAATTAATTTCAAAGTCTAGCATTATATGTTATTGGTTTTGCCGTGATAGCAAATTTCGCACAGTCATATAGACGGACAGAATACAGACGGACAGAGCAGCTGCACTATTCCGTTTTGATTGAAGGGGAGGGGCGTACTTAAATAACAACAGTGGAAAGTCATTATTGGTTAAACATTGCTTAGTACCACAATCCTCGATAAAATACCAACTGTGTGTGTTCATGATATTACATGGCATTTGGTTTTCTGGAAACTAATCCATGTGACATGTTTCGTTGATAAAGTCATTAACTATGTTTGTTTATAAATTCATCGATATGGATATAATCGTGATACTCTTCATATATGCGGTAATGGGTGAGTGTTCGGAATATAATTTATCCATCTCCAGAGAAAAATTCAGCCTCGTTCTTGGAAAACTGTCCTAAATGCATGTGCGTTAAGTCTCGGATTAGCCGGTGCAGTTCGCACGTTAATATGAGACGATTCTTTTAGCCAACACTTTATAATCATTAAGAACAGACGAAAAATACCAAATAAGCGGAAACTGTTACCCTTGAGTAGCCTGTGTGGACTTCATCGGCTAATCGTGGAAGATACTTAACCCTTTCAGTGCGGGAACCGAATTTTGAAGGCCTGTGCAAACAGTTTGGATCCAGATGAGACGCCACAGAACGTGGCGTCTCATCAGGATCCAAACTGTTTGCTATTCTGATAGTTTTCTTAGAATTTTTTTTGAAGAAAATGCTAATTTTAGAAATCTAGCAGACGACAATTTAGCAGAAGACAAATTTCCCAGCATGCAAAGGGTTAACGCACATGCATTCAACCCAGTTATAGATGTACCAGAACGAAATTATCTGACTCGAATTCCTTAAAGGGACAGTCAATCAGATTAACGAAAAAATAAAAGTTCTAAAATACCGATTTTTTTTACAATTAATAGTTTATATGGATTAAGATAGCACGACTGGTATATAACATTACTTGAAAAATGTTGTCAAGTTTTTCAGTATATTCGGTAATACAATTTTACTGAGTATGTCTACCAGATAACTACCAGTTAACTATAAATAACGCATGTAGATTGATCATTTTATATATGAAATATATACAATTATATACATTATATACGCATACGCAATTTGCATTCCTGGGTTTACCACGTGACGATGATGATCAACCATCGAGATATTTTAAATGTTTCGTATTTCACATCAGTGAAGTTTGAACTGTTAAAATGCTAGCACATATTTAGTTTCTGGTGTTCTCACAGCGCTCGAGGCTGTAGCAGATACCATTACCATACCGGAAGGAGGAACCCTTCGACTCCCGTGTATACTTCCGCCGAAAGCAGACGAGAATATTACGGTACGAAAAGGTCATGGTCTCGGTTTATCATAGTGTTACATATGACACCAGATTCATCGTACTTTTACGAAATAAGCATTAAAAAATAATATTATCACTTGAACAATCTTAATTAAATTTAAATAGACTTCAGGGAAACATTTGCATGTATCGATATTTGACGTTTTTGAAAATAAAGCCGTTATTTTCTATATTGTGCTCCAGCACCGAACGGTTTCTGTCTGTCTTGTTTTGTTTTTGTTGTTTGGTGGTTGTTGTTTTTTAGGGGGAGGGGGGCGAGTAGTTCAGTGCTAAATCAGTGTATTTCAATCTCAGTCAGTCAAATTCAGTCAAACAGTACCCTGGGAGAACATCGCCATAGTCATAAGCAAAACACATAATTGTAGTTATATCGTACGATTCCCTCTCCGCTTGTATCGATAATTTTGTTTACCATAAGAACGAGGCTGTCATGATGACGTCTCATGCGCTCCAAGTATTTTGTTTTACTTGCTTTACTATGATTGAGAATAAATATAAACAAAACTAAAATGGAAAAAGCACGTATAATTGCATTTCAAAATCTTACTTCAACTAAAATAATAAAAATGTATCGCTATTCCATTCAATTGTTTTGGCCCTCGTCATTAAATTTCCACATACAACACAAAGTGAAGCAGACGACTGTTCAAGTGTGAACACAACACTTTCATGTATTTGCTTTATGTACAAGAAAATACTTTTACTTTTTCCCGATTCTAAGAAAAAATCTAGCATAAAGACTATGCGCATACATCGCTAAAATAGGTGACGTAACGATATACATGTACACATGTTCAGTGGGAATACCCCGTCCCGATTGGATACTAATTTTATCAAATATTTTAGAAGAAGCATAAATGCTGAAATTTATTTGAACAGATTGCGAAAGTTTGTGTTTATCCAATTATTGAAGGGACACTTTCGCGTTTTGGTTCATTAACACATTTGAAAAAAATCAGGTTTGCAAATTTTTTTTGTAGTTAAAAACACAGGTGGTTAGCGTGTGGCTATGATATTATTTAGTGAAAACATCATTTTGAATGATAAATAATCATATTATAACTAAAAATTAAATTTTATGAAAAAAAATCACAATTACATATATATATTTGATAGTGATTTTTTTTTCAGAAAAGATACTTTTTCGTTATAATATGATTATTTATCATTCAAAATGATGTTTTCACTAATTAATATCATAGCAACACGCTAGTTGCAATAATCCAACTCCCAGCTATTGACCCTCCGGGTCCTCGGAGTTGCAACTGGTTTCGCGATTTACCATAGCAAAATCACCGCCTAAAATCCCGGCGCTAATTTATTGGTAAAATTAGCAACATAAACTATTTTCTGACATGAATTAACACAAATAGATCGTCAATATATCTATAATGAGCAAATTAAGATAACTTACATGATATGGTGTGCTCGCAGAAGAAAGATTTTAATCAAAGTTTCAAACACGTCAACCGTAAATGTAAATGTCAACTTGTTTGCATATGGAACAGTTTTTATTAACCAAAAGAAAAATTAAAGGAACGCACGCGGTATGTTTACAACAACATGTACCAATAAACGGTTTACCTATGCTTTTCTCCGAACATACAATTTATGCTTTAAGAAAGGTTATTTTCAAATATTAAATATTTGTTTTAAATGGACAGAAATTTTATATATAATTTGTTCAAATTTTAATTAATACTTATGTTAATTGTATATAAATAGCGGTCAGATCTGCCGTAAGGGAATTACAATACAACATCTACAGCAGCAACATGTATTAGCTCTCAAGCATACAATTGCTTTTAGCCATATACAAAATAGAAAATAACAAAAGTGTAATGCATGGATTATAAGAATTATGATTTCCCCAGGCGATTTTAGCCCAGCGGGCTTAAATGCGTGCACTTGAAATTCTCACAAGCGCTTGCTGTCTGCATTCGGCCAATGTTCAATCAAAACATGCACGCTCTTATCAGCGGTGTGTGCATAAGGGGCTTAGATAACATGTATGAACGATTTACGGGTCGTTCATGGGGATCAATTATGGTGTTTGTCCTCTAATAATGGCCGATAATGATCTATTATTACCGGTACATGTGGAGTAAGAGCAATTAAAGATATGCTCAAATTGTTTGCTTGTTTTATTTTAATTAGTTTAAACCTATTTATTGTAGCTCGATTGCATCGAAAGCCGTAGGCTTATATAAAAGCTCTCGAGCCCGTTTCCTGGGACTAGAACCAGTACTTGGTGTCTTTTGGGGGAGATCAAAGGAACGCTCCTAGTGGGTTCGAACCCGTGACCTCCCGATCTCTAGGCGGACACCATATCCACTACGCCACAGCGATCTTTTAAATATTTCAATTGTTTACGACTATTGCAGAAAATAAAAAGTATAAAGAACTTGCTTCAAAAACAAACCGTAACTGATGTGTGTTGCGGTTGTGCGTAATTTAAGTTATAAATACAATTAATTGGAATCAAACGTCTTATTTGATTGCTCTCGACCATTTACAGTAACATTACTACTCAAAATCATAAAACATTTCATTCAATTGTTCGTAAAATAAACTTAACCAATTAAAAATCAGTGTTCTTTATGGCAATTGCCGAAATTTCAACGCCAGATGTGGACTGGTAAAATAGATGTTTGTAGATACAAAATGCTCGTTTTCATTATTGTTTTACATATCTATTCATACGACACATGGACACTAAAATGGTGTTCATGTGTCGTATGAATAGAAATATTCGCGGGAATTTATTGCGGCCACAAATAAATAAACACGAGCATTTTGTATCTACAAACATCTATGTAATCATATCACATCTAGCGATGAAATTTTGCATTTTGCTCTAAGGAATACTGATTGTTAAGGTGTTAACTTTATTTTACGAAATACTTAACGAAATTTTCGTTGATTTTGAGCGTTATAGAGACTTTAAAATGTGTTCACATTATTTTCTTAACGGCGACTATAGCTTAACAGTACCAATATTTAATATATTCAGATCAAATAGATATATAGTTTCTTTCATATTTACGAAATTCGCTATTTATCTGCAACACATTTTTCTTTAGTCTTTGTGCATGACAGAATACAATCTAATAAACGACCAGTAGTTGGAAGCAAGATTTTCCATGGGTCACATAATGTTTTTCAATATTGTTTTTGCTTTCTGTTTATTTTGGTTGTTATTTAATATTATAATATATGACTTGAATGAAATGAACCGAGGACAAATACATTAATATTAAAAGAAATGTTGTGATTTGGTAGCTCCAAAGTAGTGTGGATTTTGATTTATAACATTAAGAAAGTATATAAAGAATTCGACACCAACCGCCTGCCGCAGTGTCTGACGAAATTCCTGGGGAAATGCCAGTATAAATATATATTATTCGCTTGTTATTCTTGTCTGTTTATCATTACATTTTAATCAGTGACAACAATCAAATGAAAAATCTATCCCAATCACCTATTACACCAACACATCCGCATTTTGCACCTCGAACAACACTGACAAAGATCACACTCACATACAGAACAATTCTTTAAAACGCAACCTTCCCTAACGCATAACACACTTTCACCCATCTCTTTAGTCAACAAAGTCTTTAATACAGACAGCCTTAAGCACTCAACACTCTTAAACGTCTTTCTCAGTCAACTGTCTCCCACTTACGGACGACCATACGGATAGACAACTGCAAGGGACGGGTTCTATATGCTTTTATTTTAATATGTATTTCAATATTTACACACATTATCAAAGCTTTACAGTATGTACACTAGGAGACATACATCTATACACTTTTATTTTAATATTTATTTCATAATCACACACAGTATCAAGCTTTACAATATGTGCATAAGTAGACATACATCTATATACGTTTATGCTAATATTTATTTCATTCCGTTAATTAATTAAGTACTAAATTGTATAGCATAAAAAAATTAAATATTTATTAAGTATTCCATACTACAGCCTTATCTCTAGGCAACCCCTTTCAGTAATAGCTTTATCTACCCCTCGATAATCAGTACCCTCATCAGCTCTGAAATGGTCTATTGCCTTATCAAAGACGTTACGTGTTTATCCCTTTGTCAATGCACCGCAGAGTACATAACAGGGCGGTAGACTTGCTAAGCATGTAAGAACACCCGACACTTCATCCAGATTTTTTTCCGAATTTTCAGTTCAATTAGTATACAGCGCAATAACTGTTTATACAATGCCGTATCTAAAAGCACGGACTCTGCCACTTATCCGATCGCAGCGAGAATACAGTAATAAGAATGTGTCCTAATTCAAACTACTCTGTTATGCGCAATACAATTTCAACTGCTACCACAAGACATCGTCAGATACTACAGTGAAAACAATTTGTGCAGTGTAACCTTTTCTTTTGCTTTGCTCAAATCGACAATTTACAACTTCCGCCATAAACGATTTGTTATCAAGTTTATGTTTTGAGCATGTCTCAACAAAATACACGCAAATTGATTTCGATTGCAACAGGTATTGTGGTTGTAACAATGTATTAGGTTGATTGAACTCGATTTTATAGACATACGTGAGACATAATTTTTTTACATTAAAAAATGGGTTACAAAGAAGAACTCTGAGCTGTACGTATGTACTCAAAAAAGCTCAGAGCAAAGCTCAGAGCATTCAAGAAGAACTAAGCAACACGCTAACCACCTGTGGTTAAAAACCGGAACGTTATAAAGCGTTACAAACGCGACACGATTAAATGACTCGGAGAGTCTTTTTGTTATCATTATATTGTTTAGACATTGCGAGGATTGCTTATATAACGTATTAATTACAATCTCTTTTGGCATGGATGGCTGAGTGATTTACGTGATACCGGAATCTCGTTCGGAAACTTAGCGCATACCGAACAATCGTTCGAAAAGCTTCCGGTTATTTGGTACTCTAAGCGGAAATGCTGATCGATATCGTCTGCTTGCGTTAATCGTCAGCGCGTTTGTGACGGAACACCGGCATCACGAAGACGTCATAATCTTCGTAATCGTCCTCAAGACACACACAATAACGGAATCCGGATAGTGCCATCTATAATCTCGCCCTTCTTTCATCAAGGGCGACACACGAAGCGATAAGCGATATTTTGCGCGACCCACGAAGCGACACACGATATTTTGCGCGATACACGATGCGACGCGCGAGAATGTACCACGAAATATCGCCCTTCCTAGTGCATGTACATGTAGCCCAAAAGGCGATATATCGTGGTATATTTCACGTGTCGCTTCGTGTATCGCGCAAAATATCGTGTGTCGCTTCGTATATCGCGCAAAATATCGTGTGTCGCTTTTAGTATCGTGCAAAATATCGTGTCTCGCGTTCAAAGGACGACACACGAAACACGAAGCGACACACGATATTTTTTGCCCCACACACAAAGCGATACACGATGTTTTATTATTCAAATATCGCCCATATAATCCGAATAAGACCGCGACACACGACACACGAAGCGATACTCGATATTTTGCGCGATACACGTAGCAACACGGAATATTTGTACTGTTCAAGTATCACTGCAATAATATCGCCTGTCGACTCTCGTGTTTTTTTAAAAGGTGTTACAGTAATTTTTAACCTTTTATTATCAATATGGCTAAAAATTACTGAAACACCATTTAAAAAACGCGAGAGTCGACAGGCGATATTATTACAGTGATATTTAAACAGCACAAATATCGCGTATCGCTTCGTGTATTGCGCAAAATATCGAGTATCGCTTCGTGTGTCGTGACGAGATTCGGATAATATAGGCGATATTTGAATAATAAATATCGTGTATTGCTTCGTGTGTCGTGAAGAGATACACGATATTTACCACGATATATTGCCGTTTTGGCTACCTACACAAGGGTGATATTTCGTGGTACATTCTCGCGAGTCGCTTCGTATATTGCGCAAAATATCGTGTGTCGCGCAAAATATCGTGTCGCCCTTGACGAAACAATGTATTAGTACGTTTTTCTCGATAAATGTTAGATCTTAAATATAGTTTTCAACGTAGTAACAAGTCAGAAAAAGTAATATAATGTTTTCCGGGTTATTCTGAATAACGTCATACATGACGCCATCGAATTTGACGTTGATAATTTAACGGAATCGGGACCATTTTAAAGTCGAAGCCGAAACGGGACAAGTAATTATTTGTTTAAATAGAAAAAAACAAGTATTTGATAATACGAATTTAGTGTGTCGTACGCAGGACTAAGTACCTCAATATTAAGGAATGTGTACCTTTTCATTAAGTAAAGAATATATCATCGTGTTTAGGAGTTGTTGTTTCCTTATTTAGGAGTTGGTTCCTCGTTATTTAGAAACTAGGACCTCCATATGTATAAGTTGGTACCTTAGTATTGGTGACTCCTTATTTACGACATGAAACCTCCTAATTTATTAATTGGTGCCTCCTTATCTTCGAATTGATACGAGTGTGTAAAAAGTATCTCCCTATTTAGAAAGTATAGTTTTGAAACCAATGGTATTGACTGCACACTGACGATTTCACTATGGACGTAATTCAGGTTAGGTGGCTCTACAACTCCTTGGTGGTGTCGGAGGATGACAACGTTACCATGGAGATGGCCGATGCCGACAGGGCGCGCTTCACCATTCAGCGGCCATACGAAAGTGACTGGTAACCGACGTGTTTTTAATATGTTGAAAGTAATGTACACATATGCGCTCCAAGTTAATTAAGCAAATATAGCCTACTTGTTTCAATATTCGAAGTTTCTGCATTGGAATATATTAACACTTAATACATTCGTGAGCTCATTTGAATACATATAATCACGATTTGCTTGTTATGCCCCTAACCAATAAATATTGATGATATTTTTAACTTGATTTTATAATCGGAAAATCGATATAATTATTTACATCAGTATTTTGAACATACTGAAATACCTGGGACTTAAAAACCCGTGTCGTAAACAAAAACTTTACGGCCACGGTCTAAGGTGGGATATTGTTGGTTAATTTATTCGAGTCCATCTTTTGTTTCTGTACCCAGGTTCCTAGTGATCAAACCCGCACAAAGAAAGGATGCTGGCTCGTACGCATGCGTGGCGAATGCATCCACCGTCATATCCGCCCGAGTGATCATAGAATGTAAGTAAACTGTTGTTATTGCCACGGTCTTCAATGTTACAAAACTAAAATGAAAGAGCGATTAATAAATCCATCAATTAATAAGTAACAAGATACGCATGTTTGAAAACAGGTTTTATAACCAAATAGTCAGATGTTGAGCAACTGTACTTTGCACACATATATGTATGCGACCCTTTTAGACGCCCCGAAGATCGTTGGTTACCACTCACGTGACATCCACATGCAGGTGTGCGAGCGGACACCACGTGTCGTCATGTGGTGCAACGTGACCGGTCAGCCCTCTCCCAGCGTCAAGTGGTTTTACCGGAAGGACGAGAACTCGCCACAGACTTGTGAGAAAATCCATCAGTTGTTCGTATGTGATATTGTCCCTGAGTTATTTCCCTTATTACAAAGAATGTATTTGTTTGTTCAATCTGATATTTCTACACAGTATTTTCAGCCATATTAGGGCGATATGTTAACTAACAGTATTCCGGTTAACTTATAGTAAGTGTACTTACATACTATTAACTGACATTCGCCCTAAATAAATCAGATGTAATGAAAGAATGGTAATAGAAAGGATTTCACGACTAATCCAACAATAGTTAAATGAGGCGGTTTATATTGCAGATATCGGCCTCTATAATCACATGATCTTTATTCCGGACGTGGATCACTCCAACCAAGGTCAATATCGATGTGAGGTCAGCAACGCGCACGGAAATGACGTCATTGTATTCCACGTTCACGTCATAGGTAAAAGGAAACATATGAGAGTTGTTGACAAACGTTTTAATACTCGTGATTTCTCTGTCTTTATTTCTCAAAGAATATTGTATATAATGTTATATTATATATATATATATATATATATATATATATATATATATATATATATATATATATATATATATATATATATATATATATATATATATATATATATATATATATATCAGGCATTTCCCCAGGAATGTGGGCAGGCACAGCGGAAAGACAGCGTGGACGGGGCTTGCCCCATTGCGCGTGTCGATATTTTTTATTGTTTTTAACTGTTCTAAATCAAAATCTACCCTACTTGGGAGCTTCTAAAACACAACATTTTCTCTTTTTTTTATTTATTTATTTGTCCTCAATTTATTTCATTCAAGTCATGTATTTAAATATTAAATAAAAAGCAGAATAACAGTAGACATTAGCAAGCAAAACATAATTGAAAAACAACAACAATACAGTCACATATTACATGTTCAAAACACTGTTCTGCGAGGCTTCTCCTGTTGCCAGGCATCCACCATTTTCCCGAAGTCTACTGCCTCAAGCTCTCTAAGGTGTGTTGTGAGACTTGTAGTGATAGTCTCTGCCTTGCAGTCGTTTAGTGGCAGTATTGACAGGAATCTTGTCTGGCTCCTGCCATCTTTCAGGAACCTGATGAATATCATGTCAGTAATTATAACAGAGATGTTTATCAAAATATCAGGAATTATACAGATATTTTTAACAGAATGCCATTAACAACAGAAGCTCTAACAAACTACTAGATTAAAGTTGTACAGTCTTGTTGGGTCCCAATGTACCTTTTATATACTGTCATCTCACTGATAACAGATATATCTGTTGTCTCATCCACCATGATGGTGTACCATGGGGAGTCGATGGCCTGGGTCAGGATGTCCTGCCGAATGATGTTGCCCATGGCCAGAACCGCTTCCTGTACAAAGCGCTGCGATTCACCTTTGTTGTTCTGACCCTGGTTCATGTTAGCCAGGATGGAGCAGCCTTGGAGCTTCACTGAAACAGCAATTATTCAACATACATTTTTTATTAGCAAGCAACTTTATGAAATGCTCTTTATTGATATAGAAAATATTAAAATAAGCAATGTCCGAATATCATAATGCGCAGTTACTTACCAAGATCATTAAAAGGGAGGTAGTTTGTTGTGTGAGGAACTTCCTGCTTCATCAACCAGTACAAATTCTTGAATGCTGCGATCATAGCACTTTTCTGTAGAGAGCCCATCTCTTCAAGCTGCCCCACCAGATTTCTTGGAGCCAGGCGGTTTGCCTCCAATAGTTTGGTCTGGGAGTGGGTCTCTGTCCTCTGATGGCGATTAAGTGAGTCCCTTGCTATCCAAGTGCAAGGCACATCTACCCACGGGGCACTACCGATTGCTGAACGCGCAGGTCTGCACATGTGACGAATGCACAAAGAGCACATCATACCTACAAAATATTTTAATTTTCAAACAACTGTTGTATTAAATATTCCATTGCATGTTTGAAAAGTTACATTTATTTATGCGTTCATATTAAAATGTAATTATCTGAAATGAACAGGCTAATCATGGACGTCACTTAATGCACATGCATTAAACCCCCTTTTCTCAGAGCGCTACTCATTTGCGAACTGCACAAGCTAATCTGTGACGTCACTTTACGCACATGCATTAAACCCCCTTTTCTCAGAGCGCTACACATTTGCGAACTGCACAGGCTAATCTGTGACGTCACTTTACGCACATGCATTAAACCCCCTTTTCTCAGAGCCCTTCTCATTTGCGAACTGCACAGGCTAATCTGTGACGTCACTTTACGCACATGCATTAAACCCCCTTTTCTCAGAGCGCGACTCATTTGTGAAAAGTTAAATGCTTGTTATATAACCCAAGTGCGGTAAAGAACTCAACACTCTTACCTCCTTCAACTTCTGTGACCCATGGAAAATCTTGCTTCCAACTACTATCGAACCCACTGGCACGCTGCTTGGACCGCTTTGTTGGTGGTTGGGAAGTCTCATGATCACTTGCTACGTCCTGGACACTTTCACGTTCACTTAGTGAACTCTCTGACAGCGACGGTTCATTATTAATCCTGACCAAGAAATTAGTTATCACAGATTTGCCAGAGACAGGGACTGGTCGTTTCTTAGACCTAATCATTCTGTCATGCACAAAAACTAAAGAAAAATGTGTTGCAGGTATTTTGCTGTTATTAGCGTATTCCGTAAATACGAAAGAAACTATTTGATCTGAATAAATTAAGTATCAGTACTGTAAAGTTATAGTCGCCGATGAAAAAAATAGTGTGAAAACATTTGTAGTGGGCGGGAGCAATCAAATGAGACTTCTAATTCCAGTTAATTGTAATTATAACTTAAATTACCCACAACCGCAACAAACAAAAGTAACTGTTTAGTTTTGAAGTACCGCTAAAATCGTCGTTAACAATTAAAATAAAACAAACAATCCAATTGAGCATAACTTTAACTTCTCTTACGCCACTAGTACCGGTAGTAATCGATCATTATCGCCCATAATTAGGGGACAAACACCATAATTGACCCCCATAAACGACCCGTAAATCGTTCGCACATCTTATCAAAGCCCATTATGCACACACCGCTGATTAGCGCGTGCGCGTTTTATCTGGTCGTCGGCCGAATGCAGACAACATTCGGATCAGACCTTGCGAGCGCTTGTGAATTTTTCAAGCGTCGCGGCGACATGATCGGAAAAACAAGCGCCGCGGGGAGATTGATTTTGAACTCCAAGCACCGCGCACCCGCTGTTCTAAAACCGCCTGGGGAAATGCCTAATATTATAAATATAAATATGGGCTCATTCCTTACAGTTTAAGTGTAAGAAATGTATTTATCCAAAATAGGACACAAGTGGAATAGAGATGAATTGCATACCAAACGTTCGATGCAATGGCAAACTTCACAGACAGTTCTGACTTACTCTGATGAGTGAAGAATGAACTAGTTTTCACTTTTTGGTGAAAGTGTCATGGACGTCATTTATAGGATTTTGTTAAATAATATTTCCCCTACGTTTTAATGGCTTTAAATTGTAAACTTACGCAAATGTGCTCCATTACAGATCGTATTCTAACACTGGATCCAAACAACCCAAGCTGGCCGGGCATCATGATACAAACCGGAAATGCCGTCATAGATTCTTCTAACATGGGCCACAATAAAAACAATGACAACAACAACAACAATGCGTTAACACTAATGTTGGCGGGTCTTGTTTTATTGAATGTGCTTGAATGACTTAAAACACTAAAATACACATTTCAAATCACAGCGAAACGACATATCAATTAAATACTTCAGTTAAACCAGAAAAGAAAACATCTAAAAGTGTGTTCAACTGTTTATACAAATCATAAATGACAAGTAATGAAGCTAGCTATACATATCATATCCATGTAATGATATTAATTGGCTGTGCGTCATTTCAAAGGCGTATATCGACGGAAAATACAAGAACGGAATTGTTTTCAGAAATACTTAGTAAACGATCAGTTTATCGGTTTAAAGGGGCCTTTTCACAGATTTTGGCAATTATTGAAGCTTGTCATTAAATGCTTTATATTGATAAATTTAAACATTGGACCTCAAAATCTCAAGTAAAACAAAAGAAGACAATTTAAAAAAAGAAAAACAAAATAGCCCTCAACTAGGCTCGAACCACTAACCCCTGGAGTCCTGGAGTAAAAAGTATACCGCCTAGATCACTCAACCATCCGTGCTTATGCTGTCAGCGGATGTATTTTTGCTTATTTAAGCAATCCTCGAAGTTTCCCAAAATATAACAACAACAGACATTCTAAATTATTCAATCGTTTCGCGTTGCAACGCTTTATAATTTTCAAGTTTTCAAATCGTCAAAAGATGCATATAATGGATATTTTAGAGCATGGTAAATGTTCAGTATTACTATTTCCTCTGAAATATCATAACTAAAACGAAAGTTTGCGAATCCGATACAACGTTTTTTTAATTTTGTCAGTTTACCAAAACGTGAAAAGTCCCATTTAATGCTGAAAAGTTGACCAAGTATCGCACTATTGATATGAATTGAACAGCTTGACTTCTGTAGAGGTCTGTTCAAGTCCTATTTGAAAGATGTCCATAAAAACGCATGATTCCATTTAAAATACAATTTAATAAGACATAGGAAGCCCAACAATGAATCACAATTGGAAATAAATGTTTTCTGATATGCTATGTCGATGTCTTCATATTTTCTGGAGTAAATGTCAAAAGCTGGCGTTCCGCGAAGAAAAAAATTTCAGAAGGCATTAAGAAACGAAGGAAACATCAATCAATGCAGTAAATGACTACACTACGTCAAGATCTTGGGTCCAGTGCGACCCGTCATGATCTTCGATGGATTGGTTTCTGAAATATAAACGAACAAAGCATGATATGTGTGTATTTAGAAGTTAAAAAGGTCCTTCCGTGTCTTAGGCCGCTTTATGTGAGGACACGGAGTGTGTCCCAGCATTCTACCAAATGAACTGGCTTGACTCCCAAAAGTTGAGACGAATTTTAATTATATGCATATAAATTAGCTTCAATTGCATTTTCATTTTCTTTGTTTTTGAAAGAGTTTCAATTATTGTGTGTTTTTGAATTGTGGGGGATGGCCGAATACCCGAAGGAAACCCCACAAGTCAGGTATAGTGATCACCAACCAAACGCACATGCTTTCGGGAACAGGGATTGAGCCAGGGTCGAGTAAGTGAACCAACCACTGCACGGGGATTGAGCCAGGGTCGAGTAAATAAACGGGAATTGAGCCAAGGTCGAGTAAGGGAACGGAGATTGAATCAGGGTGGAGTAAGTGAACGTGGATTGAGCCAGGGTCGAGTAAGTGAACGGGGATTGAGCCAGGGTCGAGTAAATGAACGGGGATTGAGCCAAGGTCGAGTAAGTGAACGTGGATTGAGCCAGGGTTGAGTAAGTGAAAAGGATTGAGTCTGGGTTGAGTAAGTGAACGGGTATTGAGCCAGGGTCGAGTAAGTGAACGGGGATTGAGCCAGGGTCGAGTAAGTAAACGGGGATTGAGCCAGGGTCGAGTAAGTGAACAGGAATTGAGCCAGGATCGAGTAAGTGAGCGGAGATTTAGTCAGTGTCGAGTAAGTGAACAGGGATTGAGCCAGGGTCCAGAAATTGAACGGGGATTGAGCCAGGGTCGAGGAAGGGAACGGGGCTTGAGCCGGGGTCGAGTAAGTGAAAAGAGATTGAGCCAGGGTTGAGTAAGTGAACTGGTATTGAGCCAGGGTCGAGTAAGTGAACGGGGATTGAGCCAGGGTCGAGTTAGTGAACGGTGATTGAGCCAGGGTCGAATAAGTTAACGGAGATTGAGCCAGGGTCGAGTAAGAGAACAGGGATTGAGCCAGGGTCGAGTAATGGAACGTTGATTGAGCCAGGGTTGAGTAAGTGAAAAGGAATTGAGCCAGGGTTGAGTAAGTGAACGGTTCTGAGCCAGGGTCGAGTAAGTGAACGGGGATTGAACCAGTGTCGAGTAAGTGAACTGGGATTGAGCCAGGGTCGAGTAAGTGAACGGGGATTGAGCCAGGGTCGGGTAAGTGAACGTGCATTGAGTCAGGGTCGAGTAAGTGAACGGGGATTGAGCCAGGGTCGAGTAAGTGAACCAGGATTGAGCCAGGGTCGAGTAAGTGAACGGGGATTGAGCCAGGGTCGAGTAAGTGAGCGGGAATTGAGCCAGTGTCGAGTAAGTGAACCGGGATTGAGCCAGGGTCCAGTAAGTGAACGGGTATTGTGCCAGGGTCGAGTAACTGAATGGGGATTAAGCCAGGGTAGAGTAAGTGAACGGGGATTGAGCCAAGGTCAAGTAGGTGAACGGGGATTGAGCCAAGGTAGAGTAAGTGAACAGGGATTGAGCCAGGGTCCAGTTAGTGAACGGGGATTGTGCCAGGGTCGAGGAAGGGCACAGGGATTGAGCCAGGGTCGAGTAAGTGAACAGGGATTGAGCCAGGGTCGAGTAAGTGAACGGGGATTGAGCCAGGGTAGAGTAAGTGAACGGGGATTGAGCCAGGGTCGAGTAAGTGAACAGGTATTGTGCCAGGGTCGAGTAAGTGAACGGGGATTGAGCCAGGGTAGAGTAAGTGAACAGGAATTGAGCCAGGGTAGAGTAAGTGAACAGGGATTAAGCCAGGGTAGAGTAAGTGAACATGGATGCCAGGGTCGAGTAAGTGAACGGGGATTGAGCAAGGGTAGAGTAAGTGAACGGGGATTGAGCCAGGGTCGAGAATGTGAACGGGGATTGAGCCAAGGTCGAGTTAGTGAACGGAGATTGAGCCAGGGTCGATTAAGTGAACGGGGATTGAGCCAGGGTCGAGTAAGTGAATGTGGATTGAGCCAGGGTCGAGTAAGTGAACAGGGATTGAGCCAGGGTAGAGTAAGTGAACGTGGATTGAGCCAGGGTCAAACAAGTGAACGTGGATTGAGCCAGGGTCGAGTAAGTTAATGGAGATTGAGCCAGGATCGAGTAAGTTAATGGAGATTGAGCCAGGATCGAGTAAGTGAACAGGGATTGAGCCAGGGTCGAGTAAGGGAACGGGGATTGAGCCAGGGTCGAGTAAGTGAACGGGGATTGTGCCAGGGTAGAGTAAGTGAACGGGGATTGAGCCAGGGTCAAGTAAGTGAACGTGGATTGAGCCAGGGTCGAGTAAGTGAACGGGGATTGAGCCAGGGTTGAGTAAGTGAACGTGGATTGAGCCATGGTCGAGTAAGTGAACGTGGATTGAGCCAGGGTTGAGTAAGTGAAAAGGAATTGAGCCAGGGTTGAGTAAATGAACGGGTATTGAGCCAGTGTCGAGTAAGTGAACAGGGATTGAGCCAGGGTAGAGTAAGTGAACGTTGATTGAGCCATGGTCAAGTAAGTGAACGTGGATTGAGCCAGGGTCAAGTAAGTGAACGTAGATTGAGTCAGTGTGGAGTAAGTGAATGGGGATTGAGCCAGGGTCGAGTAAGTGAACGGGGATTGAGCCAGGGTCAAGTAAGTGAACGTGGATTGAGCCAGGGTCAAGTAAGTGAACATAGATTGAGTCAGGGTGGAGTAAGTGAATGGGAATTGAGCCAGGGTCGAGTAAGTGAACGGGGATTGAGCCAGGTTCAAGTTAGTGAACGTGGATTGAGCCAGGGTCAAGTAAGTGAACGTAGATTGAGTCAGGGTCGAGTAAGTGAACGGGGATTGAGCCAGGGTCAAGTAAGTGAACGTGGATTGAGCCAGGGTCAAGTAAGTGAACGTAGATTGAGTCAGGGTGGAGTAAGTGAATGGGGATTGAGCCATGGTCGAGTTAGTGAACGGGGATTGAGCCAGGGTCGGTAGTGAACGGGGATTGAGCCAGGGACGAGTAAATTAACGGGGATTGAGCCAGGGTCGAGTAAATGAACGGGGATTGAGTCAGGGTCGAGTAAGTGAACGTGAATTTAGCCAGGGTCGATTACGTGAACCGGGATTGAGCCAGGATCGAGTAAGTGAACGTGGATTGAGCCAGGGTCAAGTAAGTGAACGTAGATTGAGCCAGGATCGAGTAAGTGAACGGGGAATAAGCCAGGGTCGAGTAAGTGAACGGGGATTAAGCCAGGGTCGGGTAAGTGAAAGGGGATTGAGCCAGGGTCAAGTAAGTGAACGGGGATTGAGCCAGGGTCGAGTAAGTGAACGGGGATTGAGCCAGGGTCAAGTATGTGAACGGGGATTGAGCCAGCGTCGAGTAAGGGAACGTGGATTGAGCCATGGTCGAGTAAGTGAACGGGGATTGAGTCAGTGTCGAGTAAGTGAACTGGGATTGAGCCAGCGTCGAGTTAGTGAACGGGGATTGAGCCAGGGTCGAGAAAGTGAGCGAGGATTGAGTCAGTGTCGAGTATGTGAACAGGGATTGAGCCAGGGTCGAGTAAGTGAACGGGGATTATGCCAGGGTAGAGTAAGTGAACGGGGATTGAGTTAGTGTAGGTGTAAGCGAACAGGAATTGAGCCAAGGTCGAGTAAGTGAACAGGGATTGAGCCAGGGTAGAGTAAATGGACGGGGATTGAGCCAGGGTCTAGTAAATGAACGTGGATTGAGCCAAGGTCGAGTAAGTGAACGGGGATTAAGCCAGGGTCGAGTAAGTGAACGTGGATTAAGCAAGGGTCGAGTAAGTGAACGGTAATTGAGCCAGAGTCGAGTAAGTGAACGGGCATTGAGCCAGGGTCGAGTAAGTGAACGGAGATTGAGCCAGGATCGAGTAAGTGAACCGGGATTGAGCCATGGTCGAGTAAGTGAACGTGAATTGAGTCAGTGTCGAGTAAGTCAACTTGGATTGAGCCAGGGTCGAGTAAGTGAACGGGGATTAAGCCAGGGTCGAGTAAGTGAACGTGGATTGAGCCAGGGTCGAGTAAGTGAACGGGGATTGAGCCAGGGTCGAGTAAGTGAACGGGGATTGTGCCAGGGTCGAGTAAGTGAACGTAGATTGAGCCAGGGTCGATTAAGTGAACGGGGATTGAGCCAGGGTCGAGTAAGTGAACGTGGATTGAGCCAGGGTCAAGTAAGTGAACGGAGATTGAGCCAGGGTCGATTAAGTTAACGGGGATTAAGCCAGGGTCGAGAAAGGGAACCAATCACTGCGCTAATTGGAAGTTCCCAAAGCATAACTTTTTTGCAACTCTGTTAATAGAGGTGTGAAATCACTGCGTTCGTCTTATTTCTAGTCAATATAGTCATAATATAATCATTTAATTGTGATTAACCAATCTAAAGAATATGTAAAGCGATCATGTACTGTAAGTATTTATTTTCAATAACTCTTTCGGAACATGCCTATGTATGCCTCTTAATACCAAGAATTTCGTTTGTTATGCGCAAAATCACACATGTTAGTTGAGAATCGACACATGTGGACACATTCTACCCACACAATTTTCTTATAAAATATTTCGAGTTTAGCAACGTAAAAGTGTTTTTTATAAGTGAGTGAAAAATAAAACGAAATGCATTATCCACGTCATCTCGTTTACATAAATGATTACACCAATTTTAATCAGAGTATTTCCAGTACTTTTTGAATCATTGTTGGATTTAATTTTATTTTTTTTTGGGGGGGGGGGGGGGCATTTAAATGCTAGACCGACAGACGGAAATTGTGTAAAACAAAAGTCCTCTCTGGTGTAACAATAGGAGACTAGGAGGTAGGAGACTAGTAAAGGAAACAAAAGTACACATAATTTGAACTATGCATTCACAAAATCCGGCATCAAGCTAAGGTTTATGTAATAAAAACGAGGTTTTTGGTCCAAACTTAAGTATAAAACCAAGCTATAGCTCTGATCACGAAATAATTTGACTTTACTAAACACATAAGAACTATGCTCTGCGACAACGGAGTTTAATGAATGTAAGTAAAGTGTTGTCAAAGATAAGCCTGTGCAGTCAGGGCAGGCTACTGCGGGACGACATTTTCCGCCCGAACTGGATTTTTGCTAAGGAGATATTTTCTTGAGGCGAAAATTACCATAAAAGCTGAAAGTGACGTCACTGATTAGCCTGTGAGGACTCTACAGGCTAATCAGGAGCTACAGTGGTGGTGCGGTGGTCGAGTGGTAACACTCTGGTCTACCATTCCAGAGGTCCCCGGTTCAAATCCCGGCCGGGGCACTGGAAATTTCAGAAATGCTTCAAGTGTTTCCCACTCAACTAGACATGTACTAGTATGAAACCCAGGTAATTCTCGCGTGTATCGGTGCTATACACTGAGCACTTAAAAGAACCAAGGTATTCGCAAAGAGCTAGGGTATCGCACCCGGATTCCTTGTATCCCAATACTGTCTCTTCTGCTTGCTGTCTCTTCAGGCAAAACCAAAGGACCGCATTGGAAATAAGTGCTTGCACTTTCATGGGTTATCCTTGACCGCAAGGTCAAAATAAATACACAATACACATACACTTTGAGCATATGCATTAAAACACGTTTTCCCAGATTGGTGTCCATTAACACAAAGTTTCTGCACGTACTCATCGGCGGCTTGGGCTCCTTGAAGTCGAGCATGGGGTCTGACTTCCGGACGGTGGGACCCGCTTGGGGTTGCCGCTTGTCCCACATTATGGGGGGCGCCGGGGACTGCACCTGGGTTGGTTCCAGTTCCCCGAGAGTGATGCGAGCCACTTCTTCGTCGCCTTCCTCAATGCCGGCCTCAGCGCGCAACATTGCGCGGTAGTTACGGCGCTTCTCCCTATGCAAGGGAAGATTTGTTTGCTGTTTTGTGTGCGTCCTTATATGTTTGTTTAAATGTTTCGATGTTTTCAACAGTATTTCAATTATATCATGGCCGTTAATTAACATACTCACACATTTCCTGAGTTCGCTGGTTTACAAGTATATAAGTGTATAAATATACTATATAAATATATAATGGTATATAAGTGCAAATACGTTTACAATTAACGGACAAGTTTTCAACTCGAATAAGAAGTAGATAGAAAGTTAAGACCAATCAAAAACTATTGCAATAACTTCATTCATGAAAAGTGTTCACCTTATTATAAACGAATTTGTATGACCCGCTTTTTAATGCGGGCCCTTTTCTTACTTTCTTGTAATTTTGCCGAGCCCCAGTAGCTTCTTCCGGCACCAGGGTATACACCAGCGGTATCGCTTGACCTGCACCGTATACGCCACAGTGAGTGCAACGACCACCAGTAACAGCGTCCCGCCGAGAGTAGACAGCACGGAAATCCACGAAACGCTTCGGGTATCTTCGAGAAACTCTGTGGGCCGATCGGTGGTCGTCGTGGTGGTCGTTGACGTCTGCAACGGGACTTCGGGTTCAAATCTATGTTTCTCATTCTAACAGGGGCCGCTTTTAAGTTAACGGCAGAAAACTTATGAGTTTTTTGTGTTTTAAATGTGTTTATATTTGTTCATAATAACCAGGAAGCCTTTTGAGAACGGGTTTACAAGGAAGCTGTAGTAGATGTTACTGTATTGGGTCGACCTGTCGCTGTTAGCAGCAGTCGGCTGACCGACAAACCGGCCGGCCGCCAGATCCGGCACCTGGAAAATGTAGTAGGCGGTCGTCTGTGCGGCGCGTTGTCATTAGCGTCCTGCGGAAATAAAATGTTTGTACATTTTGTATTATTAATTGTTTGTAGTTGTGTTTGTATCACCTTAAATCTGTATATACAGTCTAAATCCTTTATATTCATAGGAATGCAATTTCGTTTTTTATTAAACACGCGGATCTCTGATTAAGGAAAAAAATATCAATTTTGTTACAGTCATTTTCCGATTTGTGTATGAACATTAATGTCCCCGGAATAATTTACCAGTATATGAATTTGGTAAATTTTGCATCATTTTAAGGAATATATTTTTTCCTCTGAATTATAGAACTCTATTTGCATAAACGACACGATTGAATTCTTTCCTGTCGACATATACATATCCGATTTTGTTCACGACAGTGTTTCAATGGGATAAATGAAAAGTGAATGTAATTTTGATCACGGGTGCCCCGTGCTGAACGTGATGTTCAGGGAAAACATAATGATGAATTTAAATTTGCAAAAAGGGTCTGGAAATACAGAATTTATCTATTTATCCTTTCTATAAACTCGCATAAATATAGAATTAATCGTTGATTTTTTAAAAATAACATGGCGTGAATGTTTTTGTTTATTTTTTCTGTTGTCCTTATTTTTATGTTGGTGGGACAGTGTAAATGTTCAACAACAAAATAATACTAATATAATCGCTGTAGTGTTACAGTTTTGTTCAAATACGAGGCCCCGAAACACTTTGTTCGTGCCCAATCTTTTAGGTAATATACCATGCCCTAAAATTCTACGTTGGTTCTGTACAGTCATGGTTCTTTAATATTTAAAGAAGACACGAGCTTCGTTCTGACAAAAACTGTGTTTAATGCATATGCATAAAGTGTCGACCCAGATAATCCTGTACAGTCCGCACAAGCTAATCTGGGACGACACTTTCCGCCTGTATTGTATTTTCGCTAAGAACATACTTCCTTTAATCGAGAACTTCCATAAAAGCAGAAAGTGTCGTCCCTGATAAGCCCAAGCGGACTGCACTTGCTAATCTGGGACGACACTTTACGCACACGATTTTATCCCATAAAATCTCACATCGATGAGCACTTCCAACAGAGTGGTTGCGGTCATTCCAACCTTGTCCTTGACCTTCACCTTACAAGTGAAGGGCGTCGTCAAGTTAGCCGTGTCGTTGTCGAAGTTGGCGGAGAATGTGACGTCACCGGTGATGCGGTCCAAGAGGAAAAATCGCGTGGATTCCCCGCAATCCCACGAGAGTGTATGTGCTTCGCTTAGAGCCGATACAAGTAAATCTTGATCTTCAATGTCCTTTGTCTTATCCATCCAGCGACCCCAAGTACTGGCGCCACTACCTTTCTGAAAGTTACAGATTAATATAAAATATATCCATACATAGGAGTTTTCTTTGTTTTCTGATTTGTTTATGTATGTGATATAAAACCAAACGCTCGCAAAGATGGGAGGAGCTAAGTATGCAGTGTAATTAATAAGTTTTTAATAAACACCGCGATAGATAGTACAACTATTGCACGATAATCTCCATGCGTTCAACAGCGATTTATTTGAAAACGACTAAAGATGCCCAAGCACACCAGTCATTGCAAAACTAGTTATTCCTTTTTCAGTAGCATGTTTGGTATGTGTCTGAGTAATTGAGCCTCATTCTAGGAATCTGGGATGTATGCATGAGCGTAAGTCATAGTCCCAGATTAGGCTGTTCAGGGAAATTTATTCATGAGCATAAGTCGTAGTCCCAGATTAGGCTGTTCAGGGAAATTTATTCATGGGCGTAAGTCGTTGTCCCAGATTAGGTTGTTCAGGGATATGTATGCAGAGCGTAAGTTGTCCCAGATTAAGCTGTTCAGGGATATTTATGCAGAGCGTAAGTTGTTGTCCCAGATTAGGCTGTTCAGAGATATTTATGGAGAGCGTAAGTTGTTGTCCCAGATTAGCCTGTTCAGAGATATTTATGCAGAGCGTGAGTCGTTGTCCCAGATTAAGCTGTTCATGGATATTGTTCCGCCTACACTCGATTTTCGTTTAGGAGAGACCTCCTTTAAACGAAAATTTCACAAAAGCGGAGAGTGTCGTCTCTGAAAAGCTTCGCGGACTGCAGAGGCTAATATGGAACGACACTTTATGCTGATGCATTAAGTCCAAATTTCCCAGAACAAGTCTCCATTGAAGTAGCGATTGTGCTTCGTAGTCTAGTTTAAGTAAAAATCATGTTCATTAACAGAACAGTTACAGCAACAATGGCATCAGCATAATCATCTTACGACATGTAGGGCCCTAATAAAGAACTACATATCAGACCTTAACATACTAGTATTCTTTTAAAAGAAACATTAACGCAAATTGTTCGACACATTAGAGCAAACATTATTTAAGTATTCACGTACCGCTTAACACAAAATTGGCATACCTTTTTCTGGCCCAAAAGTAAATTTGCAAGGTTTCTGGTTACATAAAAAAATGCGAAATCGCTTGCAGGAAGCCCATAAGCTTGCTGCTGAGGCCTCTGCGAAGCAAGGCGTAAGGAATCAGGCATTTTACAACCGCATGGTTAATGCCACCAGTATTGAGGTAGAGTTTAAATGAGAAAAACTCATTTTGATGGTAAACACAAGTTGGCTGACCGGTGGGAGTCTGAACCATATACCGTCATGGAAATCCCAAATCCTGACATTCAAGTATACAAGGTTAGGCGAGAAGATGGTACTTGTCCTATCAGAACACTGCATAGGAATTTACTGCTGCCAATAGCAATATTTCCTAGTACTTCTCCAACATCAATTTCCAAAAAGGGAGCTCAAAATCCTAAAAGGATTACCAGATCAAAGTCAAAACCCATGGATACATCCGACATCCGACAGTGACTGTTCGTCCGAGTAAGAAACTTATGTCATTCCGCAACGGAGAGTCAGATACGTACCTGAGTATGTCACAAGACAACGGGCAAACAGTTCGGTTGCCAATCCCAATTCTGAGACTCTAAGTCTTGTATTTCAGACACCGTCAGCGGTTGATAGTAGCAAGTTTGAGCAGTCAAACAACTCACTCAATTCGTTTAGCGCACAAATTTCCACAACCTCAGGATGTCACTCTCATGAGAAGCCAGTGAGTAAACAATCTGAAGGTGAGACTCAGACTTCATCACATACAACAAAGCAACGTACACCTCAGGTTACACCACATACAATAATGCACCCAGAAACAGTTGGCCGACCCTAAAGGCGCAGGCAACCTCAAGATCGATATGGAGAATGGGTCATGCCAATCTATGCTCATGACTATAATGACTGTAAAAAGGAAGTCCATATTTGTTATGTATAACTTCATTAGTATACATAACAGATCCTATGAAAATGCATTGAATATCTGCTTTTCATGAAAATATTAAAACATATTTAAAATAATAATTTTGATATAATTTTGTTTTTCCAGGTTTTTATTTCTCATATTTCAATGGTTTAATAATATTTAGACCTGATGAATGGTATTGTTTATTTTTCATCGTGTGTACATTGTCTTCTAAAGTCAATGTGATTAATAGTAGTACTGTTTACTTAAGAACAGTTTTCATGATATCATTATCAGGATATATTTATCAATATTTTGGTCAGTAAATAGACTGTGTTAACAGGTTTAGTTATTTGCAACCTCATGCATTATATTGCAATTGGTGCGTGTACTTAGATACAGCCATCTTAGTTGAATAATTGTGCATATTTTCCCTGTATATATATGGACTAACTCTGTTTACATTTGACTGACATCTACATTTGTAGGTCATTGTCAGCTGATTGAACAGCTTTTTTCATACCTATATATGGCATGATCTTTCGAATTTTCCCACGCACCTGGTAAACACTGTCTACTCTGGTGGAAAGTGTACGTCAGTAATGTGAATTGCTGTTATAGTAAAGGGTGTATTATTGTAGGGATAAGTTATTTAAATTTTTGTGTTCTATACTTAAAATATCAGGAGCCATTTTTATTCCAACAGAGGGAGTATGTAACAAGGTATTCACCCACTAATCCTTTACTACTAATACTAACCCAATCAAGACTGTGAGAGAGTATCAGAGTGGGTGTTAATTGGTGAGTGAATGAAGTTACTAACATTGCATGTTTTATGTGAGATGTTTTTAGCTATAGAGTTTCACTGGTTTTATACACTAGTATAGTGTCATTCGTTTATAAAGTCTCGTAAGAGATAGATGTGATTTCAAACTGGCATTTTCCATTTGCCAGTACCTATTTATCCTAAGACTAAGTCTTCGTGTCGCTGGTGAGTATACTTTTATTGTTCATATAAATACATTGTATTGTTTTGTTTATTGTAATACAAATGTATTTGCCTGATTAATGTGTATTTCAATGCAATATGTAACTAATATTGTTATTTGTAAATGTTATTAATAATTGTTTTTGTTTATTTCAGGCCATCATTTTCATCATCATCTAAATATATATAATAAATAATATGTACAACCCACACTTCTTATATAAATACACAACCCGGCTACATTAATAAAATTTATCATAATAAAGCCCATTTGTGTTCAATATGTCAAGACAGTCGATAGCAAGCTTTACTGTCCAATGGATCTTGTTAATGATCAAACACTACATTTGTTTAACCGATCTTTCAACGACTAAATTTAACGAAAATTTTGCAGCATTTTACTTACTAGTATGTTAAACATTCACATACATAAAAACAATTACTCAGCTGCACTTAAATGCAAATATTTTCTTTTTTAATTTAAATGAGTATTATTTATGAACATATTGTCATTAATAATAAAAATTGGCCATTTATTGCTATTTCAAGAAGTATGCTTTCTGACAGATCTTATACCTGTTACATTGCTTATCAGTAAAGATTACTGAGCATTGACTTCTATACGTGATACTTGTTGACCTTTAGGGGGCGTATCGACGACTTTATATTATCATAGTATATTTAAGAAGTAAATATTGAATTAGTGTTTAACCAACTGAATTGTATTTACAAACAATCAGTGAATAAATAGGTTTATGATTACACAAATGTCTCCGTGACATTTGCTGCAGATGTTGATAATAAAATATTTGTTTGCCATTGCATCTATTGTTTCTTTATTATCCAATACTTATACGATTATAACTTCTTTTAGTCAGGATGATGAAATTTTATTTCGAAGGACCCCTGTAGTATTTATCAGGAATACAAACTTTTTAAAATTGTATTTTAAGATAATTATCGTGATTGAAGTCTCTTTAGTAAAGCATATCGCGAAAGGAGTCGCTCAAATATTGGGCTAAAAATAATAGATAAGTATTAACATTGAATTGGTCAGATACGATTCCGAAACAATTCGCTTTAAGCTAGATACTGCAGAAGACTAAAATAACTCAAAATGCGTTAGACGTGACACTGGATATTGGCCTATTGTCGAGCGCAAAAATATCTTCACTTAAAAGGACAATACTCCATTAACGCTGAGAAAAGCTCACAAATTGTAATTATTATGTTGAAAATTTAATTCAGATTATCGCTAAAACTGCCAACTCGATTGAAAAAACATCGATAGAATTATATAACAGATCAAGAGTTATTGAGCAGTAGCAGAACTTGAAATACTGAAACAAATGCAGTTCGTTCTTTGAGTCTGTTTATTATAAACTAACGGAAACATTTATGGAAAAATGTTAATCTAATGATAATAATACAATAAAGAATAATTACTACAATGTTCAACTAGTTCTGCTGTAGTGCGCGTATTTTAAGTCTTAAAAAATTCAAACTCTTACACGGAGTATTGCATGCTCGTATTCAGAGTATAGCATTTGGTAAATAGTTTAGGTACTGTGTACTGCATATGATATGTCACTTTTTTAGTTGAAGGAGACATACTTGGCTTTCTTTATATAAAATTGGTATCGTGCACATCTAAATTTAATATACATTTTTCAATACCAGTAAATGCGAAAATGGGTTCATACTATGCATAATTAAGGCAGTATGTATTTGTAATGTTTAAGGTAAACCTAATATATAACTGCTGCTACTTTGGACAATCTTCAGAAAAGTTCAAATAAATGGATATCATCTGTGTAAAAATATTATTCATATGAACATATTTTATTCAGAAGAATTGATCCACTGAAATAGTAAAAATAATAGAGTACCTAAAATGATAATTATTTACTGTTTGAACGCAACCCTCACTGAACGAGGAACACTTTGTAGTGTTTGGTGTATACATCATGTCTGATTGAAAGCATAATATGAGTCGAAATCTGAGAAAACTGGGCAAAATGTATGTGCGTAAAGTGTCGTCCCAGATTAGCCTGTGCAGTCCGCACAGGCTAATCAGGGACGACACTTTTCGCTTTTATCATTTTTCGTGTAAATGAAGTCTCTTCTTAGCAAAAATCCAATTAAGGCGGAAAGTGTCGTCCCTGATTAGCCTGTGCGGACTGCACAGGCTTATATGTTACGACACTTTACGCACATACATTATGATTATGCCCAGTTTTCTCAGAACGCGAATCATTCAAATATCCCTATGATTTTCGTTTTACTGGCATCCTCGTAAATTTTTTAAGTCTAATTATCTCCATGCTTTTCGAAAAGCGTTGGGATTATGTGGTTATCTCCGCAGTCCGTCCGTCCTGGCTACTATCTCCTCCTACACTATTAGCACTAGAACCTTGAAACTTACACACATGGTAGCTATGAGTATATGTGCGACAGTGCACTATTTGCAATTTTGATCTGTCCCCTGGGTCAAAAGTTATGGGGGTTGGGGTGGGGCCGGGTCAGAGATTTTTACTCATTTAACTAACAAACATGCGGCGTTGGGATACGCGTCGGCCTCTGCAGCGCCATTTCTAGTAAATTTTTAATTTATTTAAAAAACAACAACAAAATCAACAGAAAGTAAGTCGCTTCAAGTTACTGAAAGTGTTCCAACTGATTTTTTATTCTAAATAAAGGACCAGCATTGATATTTTTCCACACTTTCTTTTATATAAAAAATGTTTCTTGCGAATCTCCAGTAAGGATAGTCTTTATAGATAATGTCGCACACGTGGGTCATGCATATTGAAAGCGAATGACCACACGCCTGTTCTCGGCAAGGTCTAACCATGTGCAGTTGCAAAGGCGATTTGCAAAACAATCATTGGTTCGATAATTATAATCTCTTAAATATCAAATCCGAACAATTCATATATAAATATATTCCATGTTGATTCTCGAACAGACATGTATAGTTTTTAAATTTATACACTATACAGTCTGTTTGCCATGCAGAACGTTTTATTAGTGTACAGACGTATATTTTATTTTGAACCGATGCATTATTGCTAAAAAAATGTCATTAAGTTTATTCGTATTTAATTGACATATTATGGAATACATCATGTAGGAAAATCTAACACGTGCCATGAGGTGTAGTTAAAAATAGACACATAAGTCGATTAGAATCCTTTCATTAGGTCAGACAAACCTGTGATCGCAAGATTACATAATTATAGCTTGCGAAGATACGAAGGAATATATATTTTATTCAGGAATTATATATATAAAGGTACATATTTCTTTTACTCTATTACGAGGTCACCGATTTCTACGTGCTCCAAAACATCAATTACCTCTAAATATAACAGAGTATTCAATAGAAAATTTATTAATTGAATGTACCGAGACAGGACAATTCTCACTGGATATGAACTGAATGTACCGAGACTGGGCAATATTCACTGGATATGATCTGAATGTACCGAGACTGGACAATACTCACTGGACATGATCCGAAAGTACCGAGACTTACAATACTCACTGGATATGATCCGAATGTACCGAGACTGGCAATACTCACTTGATTTGAACTGAATGTACCGTGGCTGGACAATGCTCACTTGATACAATCTGAATGTACCGTGGCTGGACAATACTCACTGGATATGATATTACTGTACTGGACTCAGACTGGACAATACTCACTGGATATGATCCGAATGTACCGATACTTTACACTACTCACTGGACATGATCTGAATGTACCGAGACTGGGCAATATTCACTGGATATGATCTGAATGTACCGAGACTGGGCAATATTCACTGGACATGATCAGAATGTACCGAGACAAGGCAATATTCACTGGATATGATCTGAACGTACCGAGACTGTACAATACTCACTGGATATGAACTGAATGTACCGATACTGGACAATACTCACTAGACATGATCCGAATGTACCGAGAATGGACAATTCTCACTGGACATAATCCGAATGTACCGAGACTGGTCAAAACTCACTGGACATGATCCGAATTTACCGAGACTGAACAATACTCACTGGATATTAATTGAATGTACCGAGACAGGACAATTCTCACTGGATATGAACTGAATGTACCGAGACTGGGCAATATTCACTGGATATGATCTGAATGTACCGAGACTGGACAATACTCACTGGACATGATCCGAAAGTACCGAGACTGACAATACTCACTGGATATGATCCGAATGTACCGAGACTGGCAATACTCACTTGATTTGAACTGAATGTACCGTGGCTGGACAATGCTCACTTGATACGATCTGAATGTACCGTGGCTGGATAATACTCACTGGATATGATATGACTGTACTGGACTCAGACTGGACAATACTCACTGGATATGATCCGAATGTACCGATACTTTACACTACTCACTGGATATGATCGAATGTACCGAGACTGGACAATATTCAGACTGGACAATACTCACTGGATATGATCTGAATGAACCGAGAATGTACAATACTCACTAGATAGGATCTAAATGTACCGAGACTGGTCAATACTCACTGGATATGATCTGAATGTATTTTCCAAAAATATGTGATGTCATCTTTTGGTGTACACGAAACTAATATGTGATGTCTGGGAATAAAACATTGAAGACGCGCATTTGTTCGTGTTAATGTATCCTGAATGTAATTATGAAAAAGTGTATATTCTATGGACTAGTTACCTTGGATGGAACAAGTGCGACGAAAGATTAAGAACTATATGTAGATCTAGCTTATTCGTTTTATTGATTTCCAGAATGAGCGTGCCTATTTGGATGTGAAATTGTGTGTGTAGAACATACTGATGGGTGTTTATTTTGGTTCAGTAGTCTATTCGAATTGTTTTGCTTTGGGAGGTAAGTAAACGTAAGGGTATTTTCTTTGATCAATTAACTATGTCTTTGTTATTTTATCAAAGAAAGTCTATTCAGTAAGAATAACCCGTTTGCAACAAGTGTTTCAAATTTTCATAGAATTATTACGGACTATGTTGTGTTTGGGTGACAAACTACAGGATGTGAAGGCTAGATCTGGACGCCATCAAATTCTGCAGCTTCCATGCAAAAAATAAGGCGAGTATAGTTTTTTTAAAATAATAAATGTTTAGAACGACTCTGTGTGTAAATCTACAGGTACATGTATGTTGACATCGACGTCATTTTGTCAGGAGAAATCGCCGCCATAATGGATTTTTATCATTTTCTTTCGAAAATAAAATGAATTATATTAAAGAAAATCTTCTTTTTGCGGTCATAATGTGTTACAATTTGCATGCGTAAAATTGAATGGATGCATATGGTGATATTTTTTCTCGTTTTACAGTTTACAGTTGTGTGAACTGTTTGAAGACTATTTTGCGTGGTGACATTTGTTACCTAGGCTCGCGCACCCGGTGTTCTTAGCCTCGCAACATAAACTTCTCTCGATTCAACGCTGACGTAGTATTCTCTATGTATTTGATAATAGTTGACCGATTTTCGACGATACTGACTGGATCTGAAAACTGAATTTAACAAGGATGGGAACTTTTATTGTATGTGGATGAAATGAATGCTGGTGATTTTGATATTGCCTTTATTTTTTGGAAAAACTATTTTATCTATTGCGACAACACAAATTGCGTATTGTTTATAAAAAATTTACAGCTGAATGACAATACTGCCTCTGTAATCGTAAAGACATGAAGTTTAGCTGCGATATATTTTACGGAATTATGGCCAATATAATAAATAAAGGCAACATTTTTTATATTTCCACTATAAAATATGTTTACTTTTTATAAATAGCATTTTTAATTGGTTGGTTCATTTGCTAAACAGTTCACAGATGAAAATTGTTAAAGTTATCGAAAAGAAACTACATGTATTTTCAGCAACAACATATTAACCCTTTGCATGCTGGGAAATTTGTCGTCTGCTAAAATGTCGTCTGCTGAATTTCTAAAATTAGCATTTTCTTCGATTTTTTTCAAAGAACACTTCAGAATAGCAAACAGTTTGGATCCTGATGACATTCTGTGGCGTCTCTGTGGCGTCTCATCTGGATCTAAACTTCAAAATTCGGTTCTCGCACTGAAAGGGTTAAGTGGAATTATAAGCTTATTGTTTTCCTAAGACACGGACTCTAGATGAGACGCTCCGTGCCTAAGATTATAGTTTAGTATAAGCAAGTCGTACTTACATGACTGGTTGATATATATGCGACCAATTCCTGACAGGTGGACTAGTCTGCAACCAAACGTTTCGTAGGCGACACATGTTTTCGTTAAGAAATGATAAACATTTTGCAAACGAAAGCGAAATAAATTCTTAGAAGACATCGTGCACTTTTAATACATTCGCATACCAGTAGTTTCAATTTAGATTTTTGACAGGCCTTGATAAATTGATGCAGTAAGAAACGTTCCTTAAACTGATATTATGGGCATCTAACAGTTTATAGGTGTCTATCGCAACCGTTGTTTATTTTTGGTGTTTTCACTTCATATACACCTATCTTTGATAATGCAGCATCAACATACTAAAACAATATCACGGGAAGAGAAAAAATATGCATTTGAATAGCAAACGTACTTTCGTTTGACAGCTGATAATGCATGTACGATGTGAGCCTAAATTTAGTTTAAGTGCACAAAGACACAATTTTGTTTTACGGTTATTTCGGCTTAGAGGATTGGATGAGTCACGTAAAGGCTAGTATTCTATCTATCCGCATCCGTATCCGCATCCGTATCCGCATCCGTATCCGCAAAATCATAATACGGACGCTATATTCCATTTATCCACATAAGTCGAACGTATCTTTCTTTTTTGGGAACACAAATATATGGATAAAATTGAAAATTATAATTAGATACTTAATATGAAGGGCAAGCGTGAATTTAAGTAGATGTAAGGCACAAATCATCATTCTGCCTGTAAAAGAATACAAATGGTAAATGCCTGAAACATCTTCTTCTAGTGCCTTGGCTATGCATTTCCAAACATTTGAAGTGAAATCAGAGTCCCGATATGCAGAACTGCGTTGATTGTATAATTCCGGGTAATTTTCAACGAATTCCATTAGTTTTTCAGATGATTTTTTAGATGACAGCTTTCCTTCATCGTGCTAAATGCCGTCCGTATCTTGTCCGCATCCGCATTAGAATGCTCATTTGAGCGTTCTTTTGCGGACGCCTATTGCGCATGCGGATATGCGGATGCGGATGAATGGAAGCGCAGTGCATTTCAACTGGTTCTATTATTTTGCGGATGCGGATATGGACAGATGGAATAGTAGCTTAAGAATATCGAATATAAAATATATTTTTTATAAACAACTGGTAGCAAGATGAGTTGCAGATAATTGGTCAGTAACCACATTTTATCTAACTCTTTTGACCTGTTTATTCTTTTCAGCTCAATTCTAAAGTGAAAAATGCCCATAATATCACTTTATTTCATTTGATAAATTTGACAAATCTCGTAGCCACGAGATCTCTTAAATATTTTTGAACGCACGTAGCGTTCGAGAACGCTCATAAGAGCGGACACCATAACCACTAATTAACGATTGAATAAATCAAAATTTATATGTCTTAATTATATTTTTATTTTATTGATACATTTTGTATTAAATTAAATAATTTTATGTATCCGTCAGTATTTTAAAGATGTATTGGCAAACAATGAACAATTTATATATCATTTAGAAAAAGCGCTTTAAAGGGAAGCAATTCAGTACTGAAAATGGAAGATATTTTGTATTTTATATAAGTATTACAGTCACGTGAAGTTTTTAAATTTAAAATGTACGCTTGTAAGTGAAATGTTAATACACTTTATACGCTTTTCTTTATCCATAGCGCTCTATCTAGATTTTTCTGTGAATATTCCAGTAATTCACGGTAACACAGATCCGTAATGAATGCATTTATAAAAAAACATACTACGTACATTAAAAAGAAGAGATGTGCATACATAGTAGGATTCTGAAGGTTAACATTTAGAAATAAAGCCATACATTAAAAAATAAGGCAAACACATTTGACAACTAACATACAATTAAATAAAATATGGACTGAATATTATTGTAATGCGCTTTTCAGATCTAAAGTTATTACCTCCCATTAAAAACTCATTTAACCGAATCAATATTATCGACACAAACAATTTACATGCTAAATCATCACTATCTCATATAAATTATTTATGTGTTGGGATATGCAATTTACTTATTTATTCCATGGAAAATGTTTAATAGTTTATAAGGTATTTTTTACATTATTGAGTTAGCATAAGACCACTTGACGATATGCACGGTGAGAAACACTCGGTGCATGACCTATCTTTGAAGATTTCATTCCGTACGATCGGAATGAAATTGACCATTTTAACGCGTTAAATTTACGACAAGCAATTGCATTACAAAACTACGCTTAATTGTGACCTAAAAGACAGATACAGTGGAACTTTTATTTCAACATAAACATTAACTGTTCCGTTACTATTTCCTTTTCTCGATTAGCCTGTGCAGTCAGCACAGGTTAGGTAGCACTATACAGCTTTGAGCCTTAGTGTCGAATTGGCAGGGGATTTATTTATAATAAATAGGGATACAGTGAAACTGAGCAGCAATACTAGTGTTTTACAAGTTTAAAGTATCAGATTTGAGTGGTGGTGGTTTGAAATGCATGCTTAGTGATTTCGAAAATGAAATGTGTCCAGTGCATAGCCAGTGTCTCTGCTGGGCTGCCAAGGTCATAAAATACGTACATGCTAGTTTCTAGCTCCGAAGGTTAATTTTGCATGAATTTTAAATTTGCCTCCACTCAACTGAATTTCTGTGAAAAACCACGTGGATGACCTTAGGATTCTTCGGGGTCGGTCAAATATCTGGTTAGTGATGCAGTAAAACAGAAAGTGTTTAAGGAACTTGCATTTGCAATTTAGTGGTAAATTTGTTTTGAAAATCACGGAAATGTTAGTGGTAAATTTGTTTTGAAAATCACGGAAATGTCCGCCCCAACAGGTGACATTCAGACCCCAAAATTGGCTGATTTTCCATGATAAAAATATAGAGCAAGTTGGTGCACCATGGCTATCCATGTATTTTTTGGAAGACATACCCCCAACAATACTGAAGAAATTTTGTGTATGATTTCAGGTGTAGACGTTGTTTCAGCTGTGAGGACGGACAGTACCCCCACCCCGGCAGCCAGTAGCCAATTGTTGAAAAACTGTAGTGTTCCCCCTTAAGCATAAATGACACTTTCCGCATTTTTGGAGTTGTAAAACTTTTTTGCAGTCGATGTTGTTGCCTAAAGAAACATACATTTTTTTCCTTTTCATAATACTTTATTTATTGAAACGTAATCTGGGCAGTAAAGCTGCCCAGGACCCGATAAAGAAACTAAATTGAAATGTACACAAGACTTAAACAAGGATGTAAAATTACAGTCTTTGACGTCTGCACGTAATAATAATTAAAGGCACTAAAAAACTTCAGTCTTTCACGTCTGCACGTATAGCATTTTACAGTCTTTCACGTCTGCACGTATAATATCTATCATAGGTGTTAAACAATCACACAATATCACATGTATAAATATATCACAGTCTTGCAATAACTTAAATGAAATCGGATACAGTAAGTAAATCAATGAATATATGATAAGTGAAATAATAGAACGTTTTTGAAGTAAATGTCACGTCCTTAAAAATCAGTGAAAAATAACAAGTAATATAAAATATGAAAATAAATAAACAGTAAAAGGGAAGCGCCAACAGGTGGTGGCATCTCTCGAATGACGTGGCTCGGGCCTACCTATCTGGAAAAAACCACCAACCGTCCGCGGACTTCCGTAGTCTACGGCGGAGCTGGGTAGACTAAGCGAGATCGTGGTGGAAAAACCACAACCACCCTTCAGGCCCCGAGACCGAGCACAGCCTGGTGCACGTGACATGTAAAAACAGTGAAATTATTAATAAATGACACTTATTAAATGTTAAAAATAATTCGCTGATAACAGAAAAGTTAGTACGTCGCTCTATATAACCGACATGAGTGATTATGAGGCAATGGTATTGCGCAAATACATAGTGATGAAGTATGAGTGATACTGAAATCAAAAGCATGAAATGAGATGAATCTCAATAGATCTACTGGGTTACATAAAATAGTATGAAAACGTGACTGAAATGGAACCTATATAGAAACGACCATGAAAAAGGATGATGGCATATACAATATACAAATACACAAAGAAAGACAACACATATAATACAATACAATACAACAATTATCTCCCTTCTGCCCGCAGGATGACAACCCCGGTGTCCTACACGCAAACCGGTCGGCTATCGTCATCCTGAAAGCAGAAAGAAAAGAACAGCAGCAAAGAAAATATCAGCTTAAATTACACTACATGTCTAAAATAAAACCGTAAACATATTAAAAACACCTAAACCGACAACGACTCGACACAGCGCACAATGAAGCGCGGTTTACCTACAACAGACAAATGAACGTTAAATAAAGTATTAAATCTGTACAACAGACGACACATTTTGAGGTTTAAATTAAATAAACTTAAACAATTAGTTATTATATACAGTCAAAAAATATGTACTTTATACAATTACACAACGAAGCAAAAAAAAGTAATAAGAAGTTTACCAATTACAGCTGGCATATAAATCAATAAGTCGAAGGTGTTCGCGGCTCAATGCGTATCACCTATCAACTGTAAAAACATGGACAAAGAACGAGAGACAGTATAAATACATGTACATTAGGACAGGTTTTATACCGGCTATTTATAAATACATGTACAAAAAGAAAGAAAACGTTACTGGAAAGAGAGTTAACGCAGTTTAAATTTGTTGACATAGAATTCAACAAAACTATCTGCACTATAAACTAGTTCATTATCAACAGGGGAGATAATATCATACAATCCCCATGATTCAACAAATTGAGAAAAGAAACATACAACTCTTCTTTACCTGTCACGGACTGAAGGACGGAAGAACGGACGGACAGAACAGTCACTATATGTATCATGCATGGATACGCCGGTGAAAGTTGGGCTCAAACATAATGCAAACATGTAAGAATTATACAATTAATGAAAGTTTAGTAAAGTCGTAGTTAGCAAAACTTAAATACCAACTATGAATCAGCTGTCATTCAAATATACAATTTTATTCGTTATTTTGATATAAACTATGGTTGTTAACGTTTAGTATGCAAACGCAAAGATATGGATTAAATGAGCGTGTGTGTGTGTGTATGAAAGGGCGGTGAATGTTCTTTTCGTTCATACGAAGAGTTGTGTCCCTCGGTATGAATTGCAAATATCATAGTTACTTATTAGTACTTGTAAGTCGTTTTACTCATTACAACATCATAGTAATATCAATTTACGAAAAAGAAGGAAATACGGAATATTATGTTTAAGAAACAACTATTTACTTAATATCGTCGTTTTAAAAGTGACGTTATATATATAAGAATAATAATAAACCAGGCTATACCTGAAACGACTGCAACTACTTTTTTTGTTATGAATTAGCTCCCTTGTATAAATCATTGTGCGCTTGTTTTGCAAAAACAATCAAGATGTTTCCTCTAAAATGTAAAATATATGTAAAAATAAACATTATATTCAGATTACGAATAATTTATAAATAAACTGATAAAATACAAATTTATATATAAACAACTAATTTTGTTTACAGTTACACCATATCCATTACACCACTGAACGATTTGCTGAAGGGGCATTCCCATAGCAAGACCAGTATTTGAAAGTTTCATTCTGCGAAATCAGAATGGAATTAACAAGAATCCATACCGTAATCATAAAACATCAAAAGCTTACCACGTTTCATTTATTGCCTTAATAGTAACTTGAAACTTGCTAATTTGATGACACGCCTATTTATATAATTATATTCAATGGCGTTGTACAAAACATATAAATATACATACAAATGATAAAAACAAGAGTGATTGGTACTTTTATGCAGCATTAATTAAAGGATTAATAATCTAAAAACGTGTGATATAAATAAAAATGCTGTAAGAAACTTAAGCAATAAAACAATACAGGCTACGATATTAAAACACAGGAAAAATAAAATATTATGTAATAAATTGATATAACTAGGGTTAAGACAATAATTATAATGATATTATGAGCAAAGTTTTGGCAACGATACTGTTATTCATTAACTGAAAGTAAACGTGAAAGGATATTTCTGCACTCTTGTTGTCGAATCCCACAGCTACCGGTCACCTGTCACCCTTACGGACACTTCTTTTGGGTTTTAACCTTATTTGAACTATTGTGACTACAAGTCACAAATAGACTGACCAAGTGTGACTGCAAGACAATACTGGAAGGTTAAAATTCTAGTGTGACTATAAGACACAATTAGAGGGGCTAAGTGTGACTAAAAGACCGCTGGATGATGTCATTCAATCATTGAGCAAAGAAGCCCTAATGATTTTGGGTTACCGGTCACTTGTAAAATAAATATCCTTTTCGAGCAAAGAAGCCCGCACAATTCTTTAATTTCTTAGTCCCCTGAGTCATGGTTGTTGGACAAATAAGCCCATACAACTGAGCATCGATTTGTATTGAAATCACAGGTATTCAAATTAAAATAGGTTGTAAAAGTCTCTGAAAAGAAATGTTTTCAAATTCCTTTTGAAAATGTCTATTGAGACAGAAGTCCGAATGCTTGTAGGTCATTCCACAGTTTCGGACCAACAACTCCGAAACTCCTGTCCATGAATGTTTTTCTCATTGTGCGTTTCACATCATAACATCCGTCATACGAGACGGTAGATCGTAGGTTACGTGCTGGTACTTTTTCTTTTAAAAAGTTCTGTAAGGTATTTTGGCGCGTGACCAACAGAACAAATATACATAAAGGTCAGTAATTTGAATGTTATCCTAGCCTTTACTGGTAGCCAGTGTAGTTCATACAAGGCATCTTTTGAACTGTCACATTTCTGTCGGCCGAGTACCAATTTGGCACACATGTTTTGGATACGTTGCATTTTGTTTATTTCGCATTGAGCTGTTCCATACAAGATGAGATTACAATAGTCCAGACGGGATATTACCAAAGACAAAACGAGTATTTCTGTTGCTTCTTTTGTTAAGTTTTTCCTTATGTTTTTGGTTTTAAGGTAGTTGTACATGGCTGTACGGCACTTAATTTTGATGTGTTCTTTAAAATTTAGTGTTTCGTCTAAATATGCACCCAAATACCGTATGCATTTTTCTGCTTTAACAGTGTCACCAGCAATATCTATTTCTTTAGATTGACATTTATTTAATTGGGGTCTACTACCGAACATGATGAATTCCGTTTTTGATTCGTTCATTTTCAGTTTATTCTCGTTCATCCAGTTGTTAATAACGAGTGCACAACTTTCAAGTTCTTGAATGGCGGTTCTTTCAACAGAAGAAGATGTAAGTTTGAATCGCTTGTTTGCGGTGTGGTCGTCTGAAAAACCGCAGACTGTGATAGAGGGAGAAACGACATCAAACAGTGTTCCAGCGTACGTCAGGTAGGGCCATGGACCAAGACAACTACCCTGGGGGCTGGGGGACACTACACTCCAAAGAACGTGCCGCCAATAAAGCTGAAATAACAAATATGCGACAGCTTCTTGGACAAAGATACGAGTTTATCCAGTTTAATGCCGTGCCACATGCACCGTTTTGTTTTTACAACACGTCTAGTAGAATGTCATGATCGACTGTATCGAAGGCAGCACTCAAATTAATGGCGATAAGTGCTGTAACCTCTTGTTCCTCCATACCTTCGAGTATATCATTGACTAGTCTAAGTAAAGCAGATTCACAAGAATGGAATTGTCTGTAGGCTGACTGATTTTTTGGAAGGAGATTGTTTTCATTTACGTGTATATTGAGTCTAAACAGAGCAGCTTTTTCAATCGCTTTCGATAGAAATGATAAGTTGCTCACTGGTCTATAGTTGGCATAACTCAAGTCTAGTCCAATTTTCTTAAGAAGTGGTCTTGCTATTACCTGTTTAAATTTTGAAGGAAAAACTCCTTGACTCAGAAAGAGATTAACCAATTTTGTCACGAACGGTAGTAACTCGTTTAAAAATGATTTTAGTACTCTTGTTGGCATTGCATCTAGTTCGCATAATTTTGTTTGAAGATGATCGTTTTCACTTTATCTTGGTTTAGCTTCTCGAACATACCGAAACATGGTACTTCCTTGTGATCGGGTGTGAATTTTTCGAAACTTGCAAGGGCATCTCGAATTTTGTTAATTTTATCCAGGAAGTGATCGGCAAAATATTTAGTTATCGCGGTGTCGCTTTCACCTTCCGGCGTAGGGTTATCAGTATTTTTCCTGTTAATTCTGATACAAACTTGTAGAGTTTTTTAGAATCTCCGTGAAAATCAATTACTTTTTGACTAAGCGATCGTTGCCTCTCTGCATTCAACTCAAAAGTGTATTTATTTCTGCCATTTTTGAAAAGTTCATATTGGTTGGGTTGTTTGTATTTTGTCCACATGCGTTCCAGTTTGGGTGTTTTGCGTTTTAGTTCAAAAATGTTTTCATTAAACCATGGTTTTGGTGCACGACAAATTTTGTTTTTCTCAATGTATGGAGCGTGTTTATAAAGAATTCTTCAGATTTCATCTTCAAATTGCTCTACAAAAGTATCTACTTTGTCTGCTGTAATTGACATTTCATGGAGGTCGTTAGTAAATGCTGAGTGGTCTATGTTTTTAAAATTTCGAAATTTTATTGTTTGACTCTTAATATTTTCTTTTTGTACTTTGGTAACGACTTTAACTACACAATGGTCCGAAAAGAAAGGGCCTGGTTCACATTAATTGATTTCAATACCATTTGTAGCCTCAGAGATTACTAGGTCAAGTGTATTTCCCTCTGTGTGTGTGCTGAAATTAACATGTTGTTCCAAACCCATTGCTACAAGAGCATTCTTAAATTCAGTCACAACACTGTTAGTTTTGTTGACATGCAAGTTGAAATCTCCAAGAATCATAAGATTTGAATAGTTGGGAACAATTTCCTCCATGAATTAGAATAATTCTGTTAAAAATTGAAGTTCAGTCCCTAATTATTGTGGCCTGTAAACGCCAATTACATTAATTGTAATGTTTTTGAGAATCAGTTGCCATATACCATGTTTAAATGTCCGGGTATTACTACTTGACACTTTTCGTACAGTAACCCCAGTCCGGCAAGTTTAAAGCCACTCCGCCGCCTGTTCTATTTGAACGATTTACAGTACTCATTGTGTAACCATTTTGGATATAAGTCTGAGGTATCTATTTGGTGTAGTCAAACATAATGTAATAGGATTTATTTTATGATTTCCGGTGGTTTATAGAGAAATATCAGTGAAATAAGACTGATATTTCACTGTTTCATACAGTGAAAAATATCGATATTTTTCACTGTTTTACTGTGAAATGACGTCGTTTTTGTCGAAATGACGTCATTATACAAGCGAAATTCTCCGGTTAAACTCTTCTAGGCCCTACAATGTAGAATAGAATCTTAATAGAATCTAAACGGTGAAAAAAACATACAATAAAAATAATATTTATTGGATTCGGTGGAATGTCGATTTTAATTCACTCGTGATCATAGAAAATAGCTATTTTCTATTATAACTCGTGAAATACAATCGATATTCCACCGAATCCAACAAATATCCACTCTTTTTTTGTTTCGAAACGCAAGAGGAATTGCAGGGTTTCAACTGTCACTTTATATAAACGTTACAAGCTGAGTTCCGCTGACTATTTACAGACGTGTTTATCAATGTTTGTTCTAGTTTATCTGTCGAGGTTGACGCCTTTTAGGCAAATATGATTATTTAATTAGTATGTAGTTTATCATTTAATCGTTTTGTTAAGCTGATTATTGACATAGGAAAGTTACTAAAATATAAGTTTTGTCTTTCTGAAAAGTATCTAATTATAATAAGGAAAGATAAAAACCAATAAACCAGTAGATTTGAAAGGAGTTTGATTTTTATGAGTTTTTTTTAATTACTTAATGTTGATAGTGCCACCGTTTATTTTCTAGCTGTAACGTATATGACGATATTTGTTCAAATTACTAGAATTATTAATTAAATTTCATGACATTTTGCATTATTTACATGTACTTGCGGGTAAACATCAACATAATTAGTCGCCCGCATAAAATCCACATGAATACTCAAAATCAACGAACATTTCGTAAAATAGTGAGTATAAAGTTTACCCATAAAAAAATCAGTGTTCCTTATGAGCAAAAGCGAAAATTTAAATGCTGGGTAAGGTCTGGTCACATAGATTTAACGAGATACAAAATGCTCGTTTTTAGTTTTTGTGTGAAAATATATTCCATGTGTATTTTCCCGCGACGATTTCCGAATATGTACGAGCGAACGCGATCTTGGCTTCGCGAACGCTTCGGTCAGCTTATGAGAACTACGTCGTGCTTCCGAAGCATTCACAATTTTCCCAAATGATACGTCTGTAAATAAAAGACAGAACCAGCCCATCGGATGTTATTGTTTATATATGGATAGAATGATTCACCATTGTGTAACATATATAAATGAAGACAGAACCGAATGAATGTATGCTACATCTATGAATAAAATTGCCAGGAAATTCAGTAATAAAATGGATATCAATAAAAGCCAGAACGAGTCACACGCATGTTATGTGTATAATGTATATACAGGGCGCAGGATCAACGTGCCTTTGCGGGGTTACCAATTAAACGTAAATGGATGTAAACAAACCGTAAATGGTACATTTTACAAATATCTTTTTAAATCATATTTTCTGATGGATTTCAACAAGTGCATCAAGGACAGTTTGCTGTTTATTGCAATGTTAAAAAATTCAGAATTACTTTATTTAATAAGCCTGCGTCCTTGGCCAAACGTCCAGAAATTCTGTGTGTACAACATTCATGTAAATGATTATGCTGCACGCAACATTAAATTTTGGCACCGATTTCTGACGTATGCAAGGATTCATTCTTAAATCTTAAGAACTCGACACAAACTGCAAGAAAAAAATTATTTTATGCACTAAATATTTTTGCAAAAATATATTTCAATAACTTGAGATATTTGCAAAAATAAAGTGCTTACATTCTGTCCAACCCGTGTGTAAACCCCATGTGAACCTCGTTAATCCTACACCCTGTATAGATAGAATGAATGATTCGTGTGTTACGCTTATAAATGTTGACAGAATACAACGAATGTTTGTTAAATCTAGAAATGCATATAACACCAATGGCATGCACGGTGCGCCAAAAGATGTAAATGAAACCGAGGACGTTTAGAGTACAAAAGATGTCAATTAAACCGATGCCATTTAGAGTACAAAAGGTGTAAATGAAACCGATGACATTTAGAGCACAACAAATGTAAATGAAACCGATGACAATTAGAGAACAAAAGATGTAAATAAAACCGTTGACATTTAGAGTACAAAATATGTAAATGAAACCGATGACATTTAGAGTACAAAAGATGTAAATGATACCGATGACATTTAGGGAACAATAGATGTAAATGAAACCGATTGTATTTAGAGTACAAAAGATGTACTTGAAACCTATGACATTTAGAGTACAAAAGATGTAAATGAAACCGATGACAGTTAGAGTACAAAAGATGTAAATGAAACCGATGACATTTTGGTTACATCTGAAGTTGTAAAATAAACCAGATAACATATAGTGTACGTCAAAAACTGTTACATGACATGGGTTAGGTATCCGTTATTTCTGTACGTTTCTCTGGTTTACTCAAGAATGTTTTTGCAGATGCTGTTCAACAATTGATTAACATAAGTCGAAGTTTAGTGTTTCCTCCGTTAACTAATTAATCATGAAACTGAACATGCATCATATGTTGTAATATGAAGTTTTATTTCCCAGTTTTAATTACCATTTGAACATCCAACAATAACAACCATCATATGTGTGAATTTTAAAAACAACAATAGTATACATATTTTGTTTCGAAACTGTTTGAATAATCCATTATCAAATTATACAAATGCCATTGTTTTCATCAGTTGCCCTTACTCTATCAGTTTTTCTATGACAACATATGTTAATCAATTGTTATACCGCGTGATACAACCTTAAAGGGAGATTATACGCTTTTTTATAAGTAATAAATTGTAATAATGTGATAAAAATATGTAACAATAACACAAAGCAGGCAAGACTTAATTATACATTGAAGACGAATTTCATAAAATGCAGCAAAGACAATTAAGCGCCCCAAGCCGATTGTGACGAAGATATTTCGTACATATTTTCCTACAATAACCGAAGCATTCGTCTTTTTATTAGGATCGGAGTTATTGTTCGTGTGTCGTTTGTATAGATATCGTTGCAGGAAATTTAAATAATCCGTACAACTTAATTTAGATTCACATCGTACATACATGATATACATGCTGGCGAATTCGACTCTGAGTCTAGACATTTTCGATTTCAGAATTAAATATCTGGCTTATTTCGCATTTTTTCGACACATGTTCTTCTTAACTTTTATTTTAATTCATATTGAAATATAAAAATAATAAGTTTTTTTTACATATTTTATATAAATTTATAAATATTCGACAAAATCGTATAATGTTCCATTAAATTGTTCTGTTGTAACGTTTAGCAAAGACCTATAGAATACAAACATTTTATAGGTCTATGCGTTTAACATCAAATTTCTAGAGTGTGCATCGGCCTCGAATTATTTTTTAAATAACGATCTTTCAAATAATAGGAACGATACGTCAGTTACTGACTGTTTGGTTGAAATATTATTGTTCGTTTTGTTAAGTACCATCCATCATAATAAGATGATGATGAATACATGTATATATTAGTAATTTGAGTCACAATATCATAGTCAACAAGAGTTTTAAATAGTAAAAAATGCGACGTTTAAACACATGGGCAAAATTGATCAAGTTTGATTATTATAAAAATTAAACTATTTGAATAAGATAGCGGACAACATTCATTTATATAATCGCAGATTATTCAATGACGATTCTTTAGAAGTGCCTCGGGCAATCTGGCTGGTTATCATACTTGGCTAAGTTTTTAAGCAAAAAAACAACAACAACAATGTTAACAATTATAAGGGGGCAACGATTAAAACTAATTGAGTTAAACGTCGGACAGGGTTTAGTTGACCATTATTAATACTGCAAGGGCCATAATCAAGATGCACGATACGTCTGATTATCGAACTTGGTAAAGATTGTTTGACCACACACATCACAACAAAGTTCCAAGATAAACCGATTAAAACTGTTCGTGTAAGAGAGCGAAAAAAGTACATTTTGTAATTGTATCAGTGAAAGGCAATAATTAAAAAGTGCATCAAACTCTCTAGCTGGCTTACGAACTAGGCCGTGATAATATGCTTACAAACACGATCACCAAGTTTGATGATGATCATGTATAAACGGTTTCAAGTTAGGTAGGTTTTGATGATACGAGCCGTGCTCTGTGAAAAAAGGGTTAATTGCATGTGCGTAAAGTGTCGTCCCAGATTAGCCTGTGCAGTCCTCACAGGCTAATTAGGGACGACACTTTCCGCCTAAACTAGATTTTTGCTGAGAAGAGAATCTGTGTAAACAAAAAATATCATAAAGGCGTAAACTGTCGTCCTTGATTTGCCTTTGCGGACCGCACAGGCTATTCTGGGACAACACTCAACGCACATACATTAAAGCCCCTTTTCATAAAGCACAGCCCATATGTTTAAAATTGTTTAAGTTATTGAGCCCATAGCCCAACGCCCGCCACGGGTGTTCCATAAAACGTTCCGTTTTTAAATTGGCTTACAACACGTCTTTAAATTCTGAATACGTTTACATTTTCTGATGTTTGTAACATGTCTTATCTATAGTGTGAATGTAACTAGAAGAAGCAACCTTTAAACACATTTTTTTCTTCAAATTTTCATTTAAACAAAACAAACAATAACATCATCATCATCTTAATTTTGTACGTCATTATCGTCGTCATCATCATCATCAATGTGTGAATATTTATATGTTTTTTTTTGATCGACTGATATGAAAATATTGTTCTGAATGTCTGGTAATTTTCGGCGATATTAGATCTGTGATCTGTATAGATCTGTTAGTCCGTGGCAATGGATCTAAGTTCATTTACTGCAGTTGTTCCCTGCTCATTTTGTTGGACTCTGACATTCGAAAGAAAATGAATTTTTCGCAAAAATTATTACAAACTTAATTTTACATTTTCAGAAAGAATAAAAATCAGTATTGGGTATGACGTCCTTAAATTTGAAAGCATTTTTTGATGATCAGTTGTTTAAAAAAAAAAGCCTAAATGTTTTAAAAACTCAATGAACTATTTGTACGAGGTTTTAAGTTTTACGGTAATAAACATTTTAAGACATTAGAACGCAAAAACAACAGGTCAACATGCTTGTTTTATGTGAAATGAAATACGGATTGCAAGCCTGGAAAGTGCATCATGTTTAACGCAACAAGCGGCAGAAACAATTACTGTCACATCAGTTCGTACAAGCACTGTTTGCAATCAACGGAACACCTCAGGAGATCCGACGACAGCGGCACGTGGATAATGCACTGCGACACAACCCTGTACTGTAAAATGGGGACTTTATGGACATCGCCCGAAACAAAATCAAACATAGAAAACGTGTCGGTTCGGTCGTCGAACACGGACAGGGAGTTAAGCCCATTACCAGTTCGAAGGTAAGATTCAAATTCCTCGTCGTCGACGTTAGCGTTATCAGCGTCCTCATCCGATAGAAAATGTCTGGGAATAATTTTTCCATTTCTCGAAGACACTTGCCCATTTTCTACGTTGAGAAACTTGTAATTGTCACTGTCAACCTTGGTCATCAAAACTCCATCAAACGTGTCACAAACCAACTCCTCCGTGTCAAAAATGCTCATGTTGTCCGGCATTGCTTGCGGAATCATTTTATGTCGCTTTAGTTTTTTGGTATGAACGTCCTTGATCACGACCTTGACCTGTTTTTCCGTGCCATGATTGTTTAGTATAGTTACCATGATAACCAAGTAGCGGTTTTTGACAATACAAGTTTTCACTGAAACGACGTTTGTGAAATGTCTACTCAGCTTTAGTATGACAGTTTCATCACAAATATCTTGTCCATTGTATACCAACAGTGTCACATGTTTAGGTTCTCCCCACGAATTCAATGGAGTCAATAAAACACATAATCTGTTGGCGACAAATGATATGCACTTAACATCGATTTCCCTTGATTTTTGCATCGGCAAATTGTATTTTTCCACCGTCCAAATACGAGTTTTTAAATCGTATTTATTAATATGTAATTTAAGATTCGTCGAACTAAAATCACCACCGTAATTCCAAATGTGATTATTGCACGTATAAACGCAGTGATTATTTTCGTCAACGCCAATTAATATTTCATCGTCGTGGGAATGATCGATTGACGATGGAACTGAGGTAATAAACGCCCATCGATTGATATCTTTGACGTACGCACACAGGAACAGAGAACTTCTGTCCGAACTATGGCCAATATGGTCGGCAATAACAAGCAACGTGTCTTCTACGTTATGCCTAGGCTTTAACTGATATCGCAAGAGCGCTTGTCGTGTTTTTTGGTAGAAATCTCTACATGGTCGGAAGTTCTGTATGAAATCGCACGCTAAAGACTCAAAAAAGATGTGCGTCGTGTCTTCAAGATTTAATGAACAGAAAAGTTCCTCAAACGCCATTTTTCGACCCACAACGTCGTAATTAAGCCATTTCCTGTAGAACAGGAAAATCACCTCCTGTTCTATGCTTTCTGCTACAGCAACTAGAGATATCTCGTTCATCATTTCAGTCGAAATATGTTTAACGTTTTTCGGTTCCTCAATGACGACGATCAAGTTGTTAGCAATATAGTGCATGAGGTTGTTAAATAATTCCAAGTTGTAGTTTTTAGCGAGAAAGTAGATCTCAATGCAATTATCCGGACACCATTCTAATTTGATAAGGAAATTATTGCACAGATCTGTAAGGGAATTTATCTGAAAGTAGTCCGCTGCATGAAGAAGGTCCTCGACCAAAGTATACTCCAGTGAAACCTTCCCGGTGTATATGTAGCCAATGGCAGATCTTATAGCGTGTTCGGTCCCTTCAGATATGTGGATTTTCCCTGAAATAATATTTGAAGTTTTTATGCTCAAACGTCAGAAAAACAAATGCAACACTTAGAGAACCCTAAAACAAAGGGTAATTAGATTGTGTTTTAACAAGATTCCGCGTTCAATAAATGCATATGTCCCCATGATGCTTTTTGATTATTTGGCCCATATACATAGAATACATCTAAACCTAGGTAAATATCAAAGTCAACATGGGGTCAAGTTATATGTGTGTATTTGTAGTGTTAAAATAAATTATTCGTGTAAGTATAAAATTATTGAAGAAAGCAGTATTGGTGTAGACAAAACGCTTCATTTCATTAAACCAAGAATTCGGAAAAACTGTAAAAGGAGGTCATTTTCAATGTAAAAATGATAAAAATGACGTCAGATAATGAGGACGTTTTGATCGATAAAATGAAATGAATTATCAAAACTGTAGCAAGCGGACTTGATATCAAGCGAATCGTGTCATCTTGGGTCTACCGCTAGTTTTGGCCCTTTGATTTTGTTCAAATAAAAAGTAGGTCAATGTCACGGTCAAATTGAATTCAAACAGTATGTAAGTATTTGATGGACCAAATGGGTCATTTGGTTTAACCTCGTTTGGACGAAGGTATGAAAAACTGGACAGGCAAAACGCTGTATGATTCCCGATAAAATGAAACGCTCAACGCATAAAAACACATGATGTTTATTTATAAGGCCTATAGACACTTACACGTATCAGTCGGTATTAGAGGACAAGTTAAACTTGGTGGGTGTTTACATCCAACAAATAATTGCAATCTTTTTTTCAGTTCTTGTGAAGTAGTCTGAAAAAAACTAATGCTTTAAAATGTTCATATGTGTGGATTAGTTGGTCACACTTTATGTGTAGCTTCTAATAGGGCTGTCTTTCAAATATGTAACTTATTCAATAATGACAATAGGTTTATTTGTACTAAAAGTCCCCGGCCCAAACATACATGCAATTATTACAAGTAGTGACATTGTACACAATATGAACAGCAGTAATGCTAAGACGTGTAATGGTCCCCGGCCCAAACATACATGCAATTATTACAAGTAGTGGTATTGTACACAATATGAACAGCAGTAATACTAAGACGTGTAATGGTCCCCGGCCCAAACATACATGCAATTATTACAAGTAGTGGTATTGTACACAATATGAACAGCAGTAATGCTAAGACGTGTTAAGTAGAAGCAAATGATGCTTTTAGATTAATTGTCAAACATTTAAACGTAAGTTAAATGTATTTCAACCAATATGAGGCGGGTGTTATCAAATGATTTATTAACACATTTACGCCTGGAAGAGTATCGCACAAAATATAGACAATATGCGAGATAGACTTCAGTTAAAGGGCCTTTTCACGTTTGGTTAAATTGACAAAATTGAAAAAAGTTGTTTCAGATTCGCAAATTTTCGTTTTAGTTATGATATTTGTGAGGAAGCAGTAATAGTGAACATTTACCATGCTCTAAAATAGCCATTATATACATCTTTTGACGATTTAAAAATCTGCAAATTATAAAGCGTTGCAACGCGAAACGAATTAATAATTTGGACATATCTGTTTTTGTCGCTATATTTGGTGAAACTACCGTTTGGCATTGTATCTGGAAGGATGGCCGAGAAGTCTAGATCGTAGACTTTTTTACTCCAGGACTCCAGGGGTCAGTGGTTCGAGTCCTGCTGAGGTTAACTTTTTTTTAAATTTTTACTCCTGATTTTTTACTGGAGCTTTTTAGATCAAATGTTTACATTTATCAATATAAAGCATTTATTGACAGACTTCAAAACATGACAAAATCTGTGAAAAAGCCCCTTTAAAGTAAACTCGCCCATAACTTATATGCGACGTCAATATATCGGCCCAAGGCAAATAGCTTGCTGCTTAGTGTCAGACATAATCAGCACTAATAACTGATCTGCAATAGTACATTCCAACCAGTTTACCATGAAATATTGTTCTCTTGACCTTATTACAGATCCACTAAGAAGATTTGAGGGAAGTAAAGTCGAGATGTAAAGCGAATTTTAATACGAAATAAACGCTTATCACCTTTCAATTATATGGCTAGAAAGCGAGCGTCTTTAAAAATTAAACAAAAGTTATAAAGGGAATAAAACGGAATACAACGGCGAACAATAACTGCCTCGGAATCGAGGTCGCCATACCAGTCTTACAAGTCACATTCTAGCACATTCTTGTTTCCATAGCTAGCATACTCGTACCTTCGCGTTTCTCCTTCATCCCCACGTTATACATAGCTCGGAAGTATGGACACTGAACCAGGACACACCAGTGCGCCCGCATTTCCTGAATATTGAAAAAAGAAAATCAGCGTTATTTTAGCATAATGTATTATACTACAGTTTAAAAGGGCACATCGACGGTATTTTTGCTGAAATAAAGACACGTATGAATATAATGCATATTTCCGTAATCAACAGTAAAAATAAACTAGCACCAATAATAAATTGAATATCGTTAAGAAACAATATTGCAATGTCCCACAAATATTGTTCGATACATGATCCCTATAAGATTGGAACCCACCGACACCAACCATTTGTATCGTATTCGCAACCTTATATCCGATATTCATATGAGTGTATGAGAACATGGCTTTCTCGCGACACGTTTCAGTTCTAATATACATTAAAGGGGCCTTTTCACAGATTTTTGCATGTACTGAAGTTTGTCATTAAATAAGTTATATTGATAAATGTAAACATTGGATCTAAAAAGATCCAGTAATAAAACAAGAATAAAATTAAAGAAAGGAAAAAAGGTAACCATCAACTGGGCTCGAACTACTGACCCATGGAGCCCTGGAGTAAAAGTTTAACGCTAAGACACTCGGTCAACCGTTCTCATACTATGAGTGATGTATTTTATGCTTTACATAAGCAATCCTCGTAGTATCACAAAATATAACGGCAAGATCAGAACTTTCCAAATTATTAACTCGTTTCGCGTTGAAACGCTTTATAATTTTCAGGTTTTTAAATCGTCAACAGATGCATATAATGGCTATTATAGAGCATGGTTGTTCAGTATTACTGTTTCCTCACAAATATCATAGCTGCAACGAAAATTTGCGAATCTGAAACATTTTTTTTTATTTTGTCAATTTACCAAAACGTGATTAGGCCATTTTAAGCTTATATATAATTTATTTTAAGCTTATATATAATTTTGCTCTGAAAAGCGCTCTGCTAAATGTTTTTAAGCTTGTTAGCATGCTATAAGTTTTCGCCGTATTCATCGTTTTTCAACCGTATCACGAAAGTAGTAAACCCACTCGCACTTTTCCTTGTAAACCGGATTTACCAGTACTTAAAGAACACACAATGTTTATAGTCATAAAGGAGTTAAATGAGTAATACACCATTGTTCAGAGTTTGACAATGAAAGTATGTGTATATTTTAACATCTTTCTCTATTTAAATATAGTCACTATGCGTTTCATAAGTAATTCGTATCAAAAACTATATTGGTTTTACACTTTCTGTGATCATATTCGCTTTAAGTGCTCATAAACCCCGACCGCTCTTCAATATAGAGTGCAAACACCTCTCTTTAACCAAAATGAATTGAATCCCCACGCACATGTCATGGTGTATACCTTTATACAATAAATTGACTAGCTGTTGAGTTAACTAACCCAAACAAGGTTGGTCATAAACACGTAATACGCTTAAAAGGCGTAGTAATAAAGTTGTTTGTTTCCATTAACCCGACCGACCCTACCGGTACTTGTTTTTCTATGCGCCGACAAATATTTTTTAGGGGGTATTCAATGTGGTTTTTGATAAGTGTTGCTAAATTTGATCTTATTCGCTTATTTCACACAAACTTTATAAAACTAACAAAAGAAATTATTAAGATAGAGATTTGGTATACATATGCATGTCATTGCATATTCCGATTGACACGTAAACAAGTTAAAGAGAAAAAAAACCGACCAAAACTGTTGTAAAGATGCTGTCATATTTTGGTTTGGACTGTCCACTTACTTTTCTCACTACTTTGGTTACAAACAATACTGATCTTCTACTTCTTTTATTTTAATAATTGCACAAAGTTTCATAATAATTACCTACTTAAATGTTGTAACTATTGTAAAATAATTTATATTCTTTAATTTTAAAATTGTTGAACTATTTTACTTAGTTTTTAATTTTAATGATTGCTGATATTCAACCTTGCCATACTGGTAAAATTTGTTGCGTTAAAGTAATGTGACTTGAATAAATATTTTTATTAATAGATAGCATGGCAGAATAAACATACAGGGCAGGAAAAATAAGTTGATAGAGCCAGTTACACATTTTTAACCAAACACCAGCATGAACCATGGTAAATTCACTTGCATTTTGCGACAAAAGTTAAGCCGACGTACCAACACATTTGGTATTTTTTTAGATGGTAGTGGAAACAAAGTACGTTTTTATTTTCGGCCTGTACAGTTTCCGTTAACTTGACTGGAGCAAACACTCCAATATTTAAACACGAGGAAGTATTAAACGTTGCGGACATAGTTGTGGCTAATTAAACAAAGATAATGTAGGTTTAAACATTAGCTTTCATTTAGGCTGAATACTGAATAATGAAAAAAAAAAACCAAGCAATAATTAGAAAATATGCTCCACCCACTTCCTTTCAAACATAATCCAAGCGTTGAAACATATTCATGTTTCCAGAAGTAGAACGTTCCGGTACATGCTATAAATCAACAGTCAAGCCATTCAATACAGAATGTCTAATACCTTGCTTCCGAAGGATATTGTGACGTCACATAACTCCGAATTTCCCAGCGCCTGATTGTACAAATGTTCTTGAAGATTGCAAAGGTTTGACACATCCGACTTCGAATTATTTTCCATAATCTTTACTACTTGGTTTCGAATTGTTCGACTTCATTATCACAGTGTAACTACGTCTAGTTTAATCGAAACATACAAATGAATCACGTTTACATGTCGATCGACTCGAACATTCAGTTGGTTTACTACGCGTTTTCGTTATCCTTATTTTGGTATAATATTATTCATTCATTAAACGAGATAGGAAATTTCTGTGAATGCTAGGTCCCACGTTGAATCTACAAATGAAAAACTTGAAAATATAATCCGAAAGAACATTGCTTGTATCTATAAATAACGTATATCTAATATCTAAATATCTATAAATAGACTATTTACAGTGTGGTTACAGCTATTATGGGCTTTTGTCGATGCATGCAGCCGGCTAACGATGTCAAGTGAGTTTTTTTGCGATAGAATCGTACATTTTTAGGACATTTCTTACGTTAAGAATCGATTTAATAATTATTAAAATCAATTGTTTGTACACTTTAGCTCCGTAGATAAAATAGAAAATAAAGTGTGTTTAATTAACGAACGTCAATGCGTATCCAAAATAAATGGTGAAAATCAAATTAAACATTGAACCTCAGGAATCGTATTACTTTTCTTTATGAGATAACTTAGTCTTTAAGATAAAAAAATTTGTCATATCATATATTGAATGTGTCGGTAAATGTGGTTAATGACTGATATTAATTTAACCTCATAACTACGAACAAATTTGATTTAAACTTTCAACTTACTTCCCAGCATTCACCGAACATCGCATGTTATCTCTTACGATTATGAATATTAATTTACACACACACACGCATGCACGCACGCACGCACGCACGCACACACACACACACACACACACACGCATATATATATATATATATATATATATATATATATATATATATATATATATATTGATTAAAAATGTCGACCTATCTTTCTTGTTTTTAATAAAATGTCGGTGAGAAATTTGGTGAAAATATAGGTATTACTGGATGGTTGTAGTAATATGTGAGTAATTTCGAGGATGGATGTGATAGTGACGGATTTTTAGTGATGACCAGTGATGGTCCATTAATCATTGAAATGAAAAAACGTTTCTTGGTGCGAAAATCATTTGTAATCGACAAGTGAGCTCTTGTGGACTAATTTGGATTATGATTCCTGCCAGGATTGAGCACAATTAACAATTTGGAATATTTTGGTGAAAATATATCACTGTGTCGTCATTTCTGTGATCGCGGGATTTCACGAGAACAGGAACTGTCATGGCCGACCGAGGAAGAACTCGAGCAGGAAGTAAATCCAAAGTGGCTGGTAGGACAGATAAAGCATTATGTATTTTATGTAGTATCACCCAAATTGATGAGGATTCCCCGGGCTTACGTTGCGATGTTTGCAAACATTGTGTATGTCTTGATTGTGCCAAATTACCCCTATCTTTTTACCAGGAACTTGTGAAACTGGGAGATCATCGAAATGAAATTGATTGGATATGCAGGGTATGTAAATATTTTAAGAGTGATTTGAAGTCCATTGGAACTACCTTAAACGATTTAAAACAGTATAGTGATGCACGTTTGACCAATTTTGAAGATAGACTATTAAAACTTGAAAGCTCAGTGAAGGTCACTGTCCGTGAAGAGGTTGAACATGTGAAATCTAGCATCTCTGAAACACTGAAAAAGGACCTTGTTGAGTCGTTAAAAAGAGATCTAACAGAATCTATTGAATCTGTCGTTGAAACACGAATTAGAGAAGTTGATGATCGTAGGAACAGGTCGAACAATCTATTGATCTTCAAACTGAAAGCCTCTGACTCACTGGATTTGGAAGTGCGCATAACTCATGATATGGATCTCGTACAAAAGCTGTACACGTCGCTCTGTCCGGGCAAGGGAAACTTAAATGTAAAAAGCTTGTTTTAGACTTGTGAAGAAGGGTCAACCCCGAGGAGAAGCACCCCCTCTGAAAGTTTGCATTGCCCCCGGTCCCAAGGAACAACCTAGACAACTCCAATGAAATTCCAAAGAAATCAAGAATCTTAATGACGATTTGAAAGATGTTATTGTTGTACGTGATCTAACCATCGAACAGCGCAAAGCAAACAAGAATACCTACAAGGAGAAAAAGAAGCGCGAGGAAGATGGCGGGTATGTTGAAGAACGTTTTGGCGAGGTGATCACTTCTAGCTCACCGAACCATTCATTTCAAGAATAAAAAGAATAAGCAAAATGTTTTTAGACATGTAAATAGAGAAGAGAATTCCTCTTTTTTAAATATTGTTTATGCAAATGTCCAGGATAGTGGCTTACTAAACAAGCGGAATGAACTGTCGGTTTTGATTAATGAAAAAAACCTGATATTATATTGTTTAATGAAATCCTTCCCAAAGGAAAACGAAAGAAAAAGAAACTTTCTTATGAGGACTGTAACATTGAAGGCTTTGATTATATCGTACGTAGATGGATAGAAGGACGAGGAGTGATTATATATTTTAAAACATTTTTATCTGTTCAGCCTGTAGATATTTTGAACAAATGTAATTTTGTAGAATCTATCTGGATCCGCCTTAAACTTCAAGGATCAGACAGTTTACTGATAGGCAACGTTTATCGAAGTCCGCAATCATCTAAAGAAAATAACTTTAACTTGAACTTACCTCTAAGAAAGGCTGTTGAGATGAAAGATACACATATACTTGTTGCAGGCGATTTCAATTACGGGAGTTTGAACTGGGAATTATATCAATCACATAATAGTATAGAACATTGCTCATCAAAGTTCATGGAAACTATTAAAGACTTATTTCTGTATCAGCATGTGGGTGGAGAGACGAGACATCGTATTGGACAATCCCCTTCGCGGTTAGATTTACGTTTTACTAACGAGGATGGTATGTTGAACGATCTAGATATACTACCGCCTTTAGGTGCGAGTGACCATTCATGTCTTTCTTTTCGTCTTATGTGTTATACGGATATCAAGCTATGTGATGTTCCACGTCCAAACTTTTATAAAGGAAACTATACTGCTATAAGAGAGTCTTTACAGTCAACTGACTGGTGTGAAATTGAAAGTGAAAACATACAGGAATTTTGGGATAATTTTCTTAATGTTATAAACTCTTCGATAGAAAAACATGTACCTGAGGTAAAACCATCAAATAAAGCAAAATAAAGCCATGGCTGAACAAACAAGCACTTATAGCTATTGAAAATAAAAAGAAAGCTTGGAAAAAATATCTTATGTGCAAAACAAAGAGTAATTTTCAACAGTATGCTGAAAAGCGTAATGCAGCTCCAAAGTTATGTAGAGATGCGAAGCTCATTTTTGAAAAAGAACTTGCTGGAAATATTAAGTCGGATTCTAAGTTATTCTGGAACTATGTGCGCTCTAGTCAAAAAACAAAAACTGGAATTGGTGATATAGAAAATTTAGATGGAGTACGTACTTCCTCCGATGAACAAAAAGCAGAATTTTTGAATGCATTTTTCTCGAGTGTTTTTACAGACGAGGACCTATCCCAAATACCTACACTAAGTGAACAGCATTTTAATGAGGAACTAATTAACACCGAAATAACTTCAGCCAAAGTTAAGAAGAAATTGTCTTCACTAAATACTTCAAAGTCACCTGGAATTGATTGTATTCACCCACTGCTGTTGAAGGAATGCTCTGAGGAACTAAGTAAAATTTTGTGTAAACTCTTTAATCAGTCTGTTCAAAGTGCGTGTTTCCTCGACATGTGGAGACAAGCACGAGTTTCACCATTGTTTAAGAAAGGAAAAAAAACACTTGTGTTCAAACTATAGACCAGTAAGTTTAACTGATATTATGTAAACTTCTAGAAACCTTTGTTAGAGACTCAGTCATGAAGCATATGGAAGATAGTAACTTATTTACCAGTCATCAGCATGGTTTTAGGCAAAAGCACTCTTGTGTTACCCAACTTCTCGAGGTTGTAGAGCAATGGTCACATATTTTAGAGCATGGCGGCAGTCTTGATTGTATCTACTTAGATTTTGCCAAAGCTTTCAATGCAGTTCCATATGAGCGACTTTTAGGTAAACTACATACGTATGGAATCCGCGGGAAAGTGCTTGGTTGGATTATATCATTTTTATTGAACAGGCACCAACAAGTTCGTGTCGGGGCGCCAGAATCTACTTGGGTACCCGTGAAAAGGTGTATACCACAGTGGAGCGTCTTAGGACGTAAATTGTTTCTTGTATATAAAAATGACTTGTCGGATGTTGTTGAAAACATTGTGAAACTTTTTTCTGATGACACGAAAATTTTTAGAGTAATTTCCGGATCACCCGATATTAGTCAGATAAATGGCTTCTCAGATTTAATGCTGGAAAATGTAAATGTATGCACTTTGGCAAAGAAAATCCTAAACATCAATATGCAAAAGGTAACACTGCAATTGAAAACGTGAAACAAGAAAGAGACCTCGGTGTTTTATTTGATGACGAACTAAAATTTAATGAGCTTATAGCTCAAAAAGTTATAAAAGCCAATCAACAAGTAGGCATGATACGGAACACTTTCTCTTGTATTGATCCTGAAATTTGTATACCTTTATATAAAAGCTTCTTTCGTCCGCATCTGGAGTATGCTAGTGTGGTGTGGAATCCCACTTATAAGAACGATATTTTAGCCGTAGAAAATGTCCAACGCAGGGCCACTAAAATGGTTACAAGATTGAAAGACAAGTCATATGAAGACAGACTGAGAATTTTAGGTCTCCCCACACTTATATACAGAAGAGATCGAGCGGACATGTTACAAATCTTTAAAATTTTGAATTCATTTGAAAGTGTCAATATCAACGACATTGAACTTGCGCAGAACAAAAATAGGGGTCATAAATTCAAACTTAAGAAACAAACCATACAGTCTTATTTCGGAGCGAAACGTTTATATATATATATATATATATATATATATATATATATATATATATATATATATATATATATATATATATATATATATATATATATATATATATATATAAATAAATAAATGTAACTGTATAAAAACGTTACAAGCTGAGTACTGCTGACTATTTACAGACGTGTACTTATCAATGTGTGTTATAGTTTCTTAAAAATTGTCGAGGTTGACGCCTTTAAGGCACACATGATTATTTAATTAGTATGTAGTTTATCATAAAAACGTTTCGTTAACCTGAATAATGACATATGACAGTATTTTTTTCTGAAAAGCATTATAATAAGAAAACATAATAACCCATAAACCCGTAAATTTGACAGGAGTTTGCTTTTTACAAGTATTTTTTCGAAAAGTACTCAATGTTGAAACTGTAACTGGTTATACCTTAGCTGTCACAGATTAAATGACGATATATTTTAAGATGTCCCCCTACATCCCTTACCCCTTACCCACCCAGTTGTTGTTAACATTAATCGGAGTCGTTCGCGTTCGTCATGTAGCCATGGAACTCTTTAAATTTATATAATAATTGCAAACATATAACAGATTTGTTCAAAATACCAGTATAATGAATTTTATTTAATGACATTTTGCATTATTTACATGTATTTGCGGGTAAACATCAACATAATTAGTCATCCTGCATTGAAGCCACGAACATGCTCAAACGTAAAATAGTTCGTAAAATAAAGTTAACCCATACAAAATCAGTACTCCTTATAAGCAATAGCGACAATTTCAATGCTAGATCTGGTGACATAGATTTAACGAGATACAAAATGCTCGTTTTTATTTATTTTTTTGAAAATATATTCCATGTGTATTTTCCCGCGACGCTTTCCGAATATTTACGAGCGAACACGAGCGAACGCTTCTGTCATCTTATGAGAACTACGTCGTGCTTCCGACGCATAAGCAGTTTTCCCAAATGATACGTCTGTAAATAACAGAACCAGTCCATCGCATGTTATTGTTTATATATGGATAAGATGATTAATGATTGAGTAACATTTATAAATGCAGACATAATCGATTAAATGTATGCTACATCTATAAATAAAGATGCCACAATATTCAGTCATAAAAGGATATCAATTAAAGCCAGAACGAGTCACACGCATGTTATGTGTTAATGTATATACAGGGTACACGATCACGTGACTTTGCGGGGTTAACAAGTACACGTAAATGGATGTAAACTCACCGGTAAATGGTTCTTTAAAAAAATCCTTTTTAAACAATTTTTCTTAAGGATTTCAACTAGTGCACAAAAGACACTTTTTACTGCTGCTCATTACAATGTGAAAAACATCAGAATAACTTTATTTAAAGTGACCTTTTCACGTGCTGGTTAATTGACAAAATTATATTAAAAAAACTGTTTCAGATTCGCAATAGTTCGTTGTATTGATGATATTTGTGAGGAAACAGTGGTACTGAACATTAATCATGTTCTGAAATATCCATTATATACATCTTTTGACGATTTAAAAACCTGAAAATTATGAAGTGTTGCAACACTGTATTAAAAAAGAAAGAAGGATCTAACACACAGGAGAGACACGCTGATGCATTAACTCTTTAGTCATGTTGGAATTCAACTTATATGTAACATCAATAAAAACAAAACTGAACATGGAACATATGTTGTTATATAAAGTTGTATTTCTCTGTTTTAATTGCCATTTGAACATCAAACAATAACTACCACCATATGTTTGCATTTAAAAAAAATAAAACTAGTGTGACATATTTTGTTTCGAAACTGTTTGCATAATTAATAATCAAATAACGCACATGCCATTGTATTCATCTGTTGCCTCTACTCCATTCGTTTTTCTATGAAAACATATATTATTTACTTGTTATATCGCGTGATACAACCTTAATTGTTCCGTTGTAACGTTTAACATCAAATTTTTAGAATGTGCATCGCCCTCGAATTATTGACTATCAGTGAAATTATAGGGATATTACGTCAGTAACGGACTGTTCGGTTGTATGACCATGTTTAAGTAACATAAAAGGTTTATATAGTTTCTGTTTTAAAGAATGTGATAAACGTATCTTACAATCGTTGTAATCAAATACATTATTTTTAAAAGAATATTTTGACGAGGTTTGTACACTACCAGAATTATTAAAAGTTTTATACAACACAGACTAAACCCATTTATGCCTAGCGTCCTGAAAAAAGGACTTTGCAAACAGCGTAGACCCAGATGAGACGCCGCATGATGCGGCGTCTCATCAGGGTCTGCGCTGTTTGCTTAAAGGAATTTCAGTAAGTAATATTCTAAATATAGAAATAAATATACCAGACATTCCCTAATTTTGGAAATAAATTGATCCAATTTCGAAGGATGGGAGAGTCCACTGGGCATAAATGGGTAAATAGAACGAAAGAAACCAAACAGTCTTCGATTGGTCAATTTTTTCGGAAACGCGTATCAAAATTAAGAGTACACAATGTGTTACATAATTTAAAAAAATACAGTATAGCACAGATATGCAATGCTTTTTTTCGGGTACGAAATAATATTTATTTCGTTTTATTAAGTACTATCCAACAAAAGAAGATGATGATAAATATGTTTTAGTTATTTGGGATCACACTATAATAGTCAACAAGAGTGAAAAATAGTCACAAAATGCGACATTTTAACTTATGAGTTATATAAAGCAAGTTTTATGATAATAAGAATAAGACTATTTGAATAAGATAGCGGACAATATTCATTTAGAATATCGCAGATTATTAAATGACGATACTAAAGAAGTGCCTCGAACAATCTGGCTGGTTACAATACCTGGCTAAGTGTTTAAGCATATAAACAACAACACCAACATTGTTAAAGCTATCAGGAGAAAACGATTTAAACTTATTTAGTTAAATGGTGGACAGGGTTTAGTTGACCATTATTTATACTGCAAAGGCCGCAAGTAACATGTCTGGTTATCCAACTTGGAAATAATTGTATGACCACAAACATCCAACATATTTCTAAGATGAACCGATACTGTTCAAGTAAGAGAGCGAACATAGTACATTTTGCAATTGTATCAGTGAAAGGCAATAATAAAAATATGCATCAAACTCTTTAACTGGCTTACGAAATAGGCCGTGATAATATGCTCACAAACACGATCACCAAGTTTGATGATGATCATATATAAACTATTTCAAGGTAGGGAGTTTTTGATGATACGAGCCGTGCTCTGTGAAAAAAGGGTTTAATGCATGTGCGCAAAGTGCCCGATATTAGCCTGAACAATCCGCACAAACTTGATTTTTGCTAAGAAAATACTCTGTGTAAACAAAAATATTATACAAACGGAAAGTGTCATCCCTGATTAGCCTGTGCGGACTGCTGGGAAAACACTTCACGCAAATTCATTAAACATCCTTTTCACAGAGCACGGCCGAAATATGTTTTAAACCGTTTAAGTTATCGAGCCCATCGCCTTACGCCCGCCACGGTTGTTCCATCATCATCATCATCATCATCATCATCATCATGATCATCATCATGATAATCATCATGATCATCATGATCATCATGATCATCATGATCATATCATCATCATCATCATCATCATCATCATCATCATCATCATCATCATCATCATCATCATCATCATCATTATCATCATCATCATTATCATCATCATTATCGTCATCAGAAACAACAACATCATCGTCATCGTCATCATCATCATCATCATCATCATCATCATCGTCATCGTCATCATCATCATCATCATCATCATCATCATCATCATCATCATCATCATCATCATTATCATCAATAACATTATCATCAATAACATCATCATCATCATCATCAATAACAACCATATTTCGAACAAGTTCAGAACTGGACAATATCCGTTTATGTAAGGTCTGTGCCCCTGTCTTTATATTCAGTTTGCTGTAGAACATAATTTGCAAAAATATAAACAATGTGGGCATATTTTAATGTTCATTTATTTGATCGACTGAAATGTAAATATTGTACTGAATGTCTGGTATTTTTCAGCGATATAACATCCGTGATCTTAATAGATCTGTGGTTAGCCCATGGCCATGGATCTATGTTCATTAACTGTAGTTGTGCCCTACTTATTTTGTGGGACTCTTACGTATTGTATTCCAAAGAAAAATGCATTTTTGCAATAATTATTACAAACGTTACTATACATTTTCAGAAAGAAAACAATCAATCAGATTCGGGTATGTCCTTAAATTTCGATGCATTTTTTAAGACGCATTTGTTTAAAAAAAAAAACTACGTTTATGATGTAACCAAACATAAAGATTTATGGTAATTAACATTTAGAGACATTAGAACTCGAAAACAACACGTACACATGCTTGTTTTTATATGGAATGAAATACGGTTTGCAAGCTTGAAAAGTGCGTCATGTTAAACATAACACGCGACAGAAACAATTATTGTCATATAAGTTCGTACAAGCACTGTTTGCAATCAACTGAACACCTCAGGAGGTCCGACGACAGCGGTGCGTGGATAATGCACTGCGACACAACCCTGAACGGTAAAACGGGGACTTTATGGACTTTGCCCGAGACAAAATCAAACATAGAAAACGTGTCGGTTCGGTCGTCGAACACGGACAGGGAGTTACGCCCATTACCAGTTCGAAGGTTATATCCAAATTCATCGTCGTCGTTGTCGTCGTTAACATTATCAGCGTCCTCACCCGACAGAAAGTGTCTGGGAATGATTTTTCCATTTCTCGAAGACACGTTCCCATTTTCTATGTTAAGTAACTTGTAATTATCACTGTCAACCTTGGTCATCAAAACACCATCAAACGTGTCACAAACCAACTCCTCCATGTCAAAAATGCTTATGTTGTCCGGCATTGCATGCGGAATAATTTTATGTCGCTTTAGTTGTTTTGTATGAACGTCCTTGATCACGACCTTGACCTGTTTTTCCGTGCCATGATTGTTTAGTATAGTTACCATGATTACCAAGTAACGATTTTTGACAATGCAAGTTTTCACTGAAACGACGTTTGTGAAATGTCTACTCAGCTTTAGTATAACAGTTTCATCACAAATATCTTGTCCATTGTATGTCAACAGTGTCACATATTTAGGTTCTCCCCACGAATTCAATGGAGTCAATAAAACACATAATCTTTTGGCAACAAATGATATGCACTTAATATCGATTTCCATTGATTTTTGTATCGGCAAATTGTATTTTTCTACCGTCCAAACATGAGTTTTTAAATCGTATTTATTAATATGTAATTTAGGATTAGTCGAACTAAAATCCTCACCATAATTCCAAATGTTATTTTTGCACGTATAAACGCTGTAGTTATTTTCGTCAACGCCAATTAATATTTCATCGTCGTAGGAATGATCGATTGACGATGGCACTGAGGCAATAAACGCCCATCGATTGATGTCTTTGACGTACGCACACAGGATCAGAGACCTTCTGTCCGAACTATGGTCAATATGGTCGGCAATAACGAGCAACGTGTCTTTTACGTTATGCTCAGGCTTCAACTGATATCGCAAGAGCGCTTGTCGTGTTTTTTGGTAGAATTCTCTACATTTCCGGAAATTCTGTATGAAATCGCACGCTAAAGACTCAAAAAAGGTGTGCGTCGTGTCTTCAAGGTTTAACGAACAGAAAAGTTCCTCAAACGCCATTTTTCGACCCACAACGTCGTAATTAAGCCATTTCCTGTAGAACTGGAAAATCACCTCTTGTTCTATGCTCTCTGCTACAGCAACTAGAGATAATTCGTTTATCATATCAGTCGAAATATGTTTCACGTTTTTCGGTTCCTCAATGACGACGATTAAGTTGTTTGCAATAAAGTGCATGAGCTTGTTGAACAATTCTAAGTTGTAGTGTTTAGCGAGGAAGTAGATCTCAATACAATTATCCGGACACCATTCTAATTTGAGTAGGAAATTATTGCACAGATCTGTGAGGGAATTAATCTGAAAGTAGTCCGCTACATGAAGAAGGTCCTCAACCATAGAATACTCCAGTGAAACCTTGCCGGTGTATATGAAGCCAATTGCAGATCTTATAGCCTGTTCCGTCCCTTCAGATATTTGGATTTTCCCTGAAATAGTATTTGAAGTTGTTATGCTTTAACGTCAAGAGAACGAATGAAACACTCAGATCCCCCTTAAGCTTAAGTTAACTAGAATGTGTTTTCAAAAGATTCCGCGTTCATTAAACGCTTATGTCCTCATAAACCCATTTCTTTAATTTGTCCAAATACATATAAAAATTCATCCAAACCTATGCGAATATCAAGGTAAACATGGGGTCAGGTCATATGTGAGTATTTAAAGTCTTAAAAGAAATTATTCGTGTAAGTATCAAATAATCGAAGAAAGCAGTATTGGTGTAAGACAAAACGCTTCATTTAATTTAACTAAGAATTCGGAAAAAATCCAAAAGGAGGTCATTGTCAATGTAAAAATGAGGTCGGCTGATTAGGACATTTTGATCGATAAAATTAATTGATGTATCAAAAGTTTGTAGCAAGCAGACTTGATATCAGACGAATCGTGTCATTTTTGGGTCTAACGCTAGTTTTGGCCTTTTGATTTAGTTTAAATCCAAAAGTAGGTCAATGTTACGGTCAAATTAAGGTTAGCCAATGTGTGGGTATTTGATGGACCAACTGGTTTATTTTGGTTTAACCTTGTGTCGACGGAGGGATGGAAAAACGCACAGGCAAAAAGGTGTATAATTCCCATTAAAATGAAACGCTCAACGCATGAAAACACATGATGTCTACTTATATGGCCTATAGACCTTCAAACGTATCAGTATGTATTAGCGGACACGTTTAAACTTTGTGGTTGTTTACATTCAACAAATCATTGTTATCTTTTGAGTTTGTGTGAACTGGTGATAAAAAACTCATGCTTTAAAATGTTCATGCATGTTGATTAGTTTGTCATACCTTATGTGTAGCTTCTTATAGCTCTGTCTTTCAAATATGTAACGTATTAAATAATGACAATGGGTTAATTTGCATTAAAAGTTCCCCGGCCCGAAAAAAACAACATACATGCAGTTAATACAAGTAGTGACATAGTATAGAACCTATATGAGGAGGGTGTTATCATATGATTTAATAACACATTTACGACTGGAACAGTATCGCACAAAATATACACAATATGCGACATTAACTTCAGTTAAAGTAAACTCGCCCATCACTTATATGCGACGTAAATATATCTACCCAATTCAAAATAGCTTAGTGCCAGACATAATTAGCACAAATAAATGTTCTGATATAGTTCATTCCAACCAATTATCCATCAAATATTTTTCTATTGTATGATCATAAACAGGGTAGACTAATACCATGTCATACACATTTTCAATACTATACACATTCCTATGTAGACACAATGGACAGATCCTATATTCCCTGTCAATACCAATATGACGACCATTTTATGTCATACGCTAGTGACTAGATACACGAAAATTCGATAAACAGTGTTTTAAACGATATGACAATATTGTAGATACGTAGCGCTTTGGCTCAATTAATCGTTTAAACTATTTAACTATGTAATCATTTTGCACAAGAATTTATATACCCTTAAAGGGTTTTCTTCACAAAGTCAAGTAATCTGGTATTAAATATATTTAAAAAGACAAAACTGTTTTAAAGTTAATGACTAATCAATGTGTGACCTATTCCGAACAAAAATAGTAAATGTTGTACATGCATTGTCACGTTACTCGAATATGTACTGTATATTCGATACATTGTCGTGCATTCTCATTTCGCTAGCTACATAATCGTGCCATCTCGTTTTCCAAACTATCTTCAGCTATCCCAAACAGATAGATTTCGTTTAAATTAGTTTTCACTTCAAGCTTTCTATAACAATTAGTGTTTTTTTTTCATAAAAATTATTCGAAAAAGAATCGTATCTAATTCGTTTTTCCATTTACATAATCGTTTTCTGTACGATTCATTTTATATAACAATAAACATGACCTACTGACATTGTAAACAGCAATTCTGACAAATAATCAAGATGTGATTATGAATTTTATAAACACAAATGGTCTGATTAAAAACGCGGGTTAACCGTGCGCGTGATGTCATCACGTAAACAGTGGGGTGCGTTGTTTTATTTAAGTCTATAACAGTTTGACTGGTCACATTCTAGAACATTATTTTTTCCATAGCTAGCATACTCGTACCTTCGCGTTTCTCCTTCATTCCCACGTTATACATAGCACGAAAGTATGGACACTGAACCAGGACACACCAGTGAGCCCGCATTTCCTGAATATTGAGAAAATATAGTCATCGTTATTTTAGCATAAATTATTATACTACAGTTTAAAAGGGCACATTGACGGTATTTTTGCTGATATAAAGACACGTATGAATATAATGCATATTTTCATAAGCCACAGTAATAGCACCAATAATAAATTGAATATCGTCAAGAAATAATATTACACTATCCCACAAATATTGTTCGATACATGATCCCTGCAGGATTGGAACCCACCGACACCAACCATTTGTACCGTCTTTGCAACCTTTTATCCCATTTTCATATGAGTGTGAGAGATAATGGCTTTCTTGCGACATATTTCAGTTCTAAAGTACATAAAAGGGGCCTTTTCACAGATTTTGGCATGTATTGAAGTTTGTCATTAAATACTTTATATTGATAAATGTAAACATTGGATTTAAAAAGCTACAGTAATAAAACATGCATAAAATTCAAGAAAGACAAAAAAGTAACCATCAACTGGGCTCGAACCACTGACCCATGGAGCCCCGGAATAAATGTTTAACGCTTAGACCACTCGGTCATCCGTGCTCATACAATGAGTGATGCATTTTTGCTTTACATAAGCAATCCTCGTAGTAACAGAAAATATAACGGCAACAACAGAACTCTCCATATTTTTCAGTCGTTTCGCATTGCAACGCTTTATAATTTTAGGTTTTCAATCGTCAAAAGATGCATATAATGGATATTATAGAGCATGGTTGTTCAGTATTAGTGTTTCCTCACAAATATCATAACTGCAACGAATATTTGCGAATCTGAAACATTTTTTTTTTTATTTTGTCAATTTACCAAAACGTGAAAAGGCCCCTTTAAGCGTTATTGTTATTTTGCTTTGAAAAGCGCTCTGCTAATTATTTTAGTTTGTTATCATGCTATACGTTTTCGCCGTATTAATAGTTTTTCAACCGTATCACGAAAGTCAGTTAAGATTCATGGGGGGGATAAAATTCATTAAAACTTTGCTTTGGTTTTTCTTCATTCAATGTGGTACAATATGGTCAAACTATATATCATTTTAAAGCTTAAGACGGATAGAATAACATAAACACATTTTTGACATTCAATATTTGTGTGCTTTTTTCATATTTTGGTTTAAAACCAATATATTTTTACACTAATTTACAAAATCTCAATCTAAAGTTAGGAAGGATATGCACTACTTTAAGTTGAATAAATACAAAGCTATATACATATACAAGGTCAAGTTAGCAACATTTCACAGAAAATTATTGTCATAAAACAACAAATTGATTTTTATTCAACTGCCTTTTTTGGATAAATTTCCTAAACAAAGCTCTAAAAATAGCTAAAACGTAACTACTTTTTTAAAAGCGAGGTATGGTGGATAATAAGAGTCACAATTCTATTTCAAAGGCTTAACAATTTTGTTATTTACCTCTCAACCAAACTGCAAATTTTAAATCATCTCAAATTGAAATAGATTGCAGACGACAAATAAAATTGTAAAGGAATATAAAGAAATTGGCAAACCGATTGATTTTATATTTCGATTCCTTCTACCCATTTTGAAAGCGTGGACATCGCTGTGCTCCGTAGAAAAACGTGCAAAACAAATCGGTCGAAACCACGTGCAGTGGTGAGAAAACCGGGTATGTGTATACACATACCTGAGAAAACACAAACTTATTTTGACAGTTGGGTGGCAACTAGTAAAACAACTATTAACATTAATCAGCAAGAGATCGCACTAAATAACAGAAATGACCACGTAGAGATATCATCACTTACCCTATTTCAAATATTTTCCAGCTGAAAATTATCCCCCACACGTCTTTTTAGTTTATATGTATTGTTTTTTCTGGAGCCGAAGTGCATCTCACAGCATATCCATCCAACTTCCGTTGTTTTCACTTTCGTTATTAAAAACTCCGTTAAAGAGAATTATTTCTACTTTAAGATTGTTAAAGCGATGTATTATTATATATCATCAATAGAATAGTATACCGTGATGAATTAAACGGAGTTACGTATCGATCTTTCTGTCAGTCTGTAAGCGTACTATTTTATGCGCAATAATATAATACATGTGATTCGACAACGATTGTAAACATTGGTGAAATGCTTCTTACATAGTTATTCTTTTGAGTGTTTATGAGGTCTGATCGTGCAGTTTGCAAACATCAACGGAAAGATTACAATCCAATGCATTTGTCATCGTCAACCGTTTGGCATGTCAATTAGGCGATGAGTGAGTTTTTAGCATGTTTCTTTTTATTTTATTAATTTAAAAATGGCTGCCCCCATGGTGATGAAATGACATGTGTTCGAGTTTTGATATTTCTGGATATGTAAACTTTTTTTACTATTGAAGCGTAACTTGCCCTCGTCAATGTCGATATCAATCACTAGTTATATAATTTTCCGCCGAAATACGTGGAATAAATATGATTCAGATTTTTGAAAATAATGTATATTTTATTGTTAAAATCGCTTTGTATTTTGATTGATTTTGTGGATGTTATGATACGTTGATGTACAAAATTGGTAGCAGTTTGAAGGAAAAACATCCTTCAAAGCATATATGTATACATTTTCAATGTGGCACTCTTCCTTTAGTCAAAATTGAGTTAAATGCTAGGGGTCCCACATTTTTCAAAACGAAGCCTCTACATGAACCTTAACCCACTCGCACTTTTCCTTTGTATAAAGCTGATTTACATGTACATAAAGCACACACATGTGTTACACGATTTTGTAGTCATACATGAGTTGAATTAATACACACCATTGTTAGAATTTTACCTTTAAAGCATGCTAGTATTTTAATATCTTATTATATATTAAAATAATCACTATGTGTGTCATAAGTAATACGTATCAAACACTATATTGGTTGTTCACTTTCTGTGATCATATTCGCTTTAAGTGCTCATAAACCCAAACCGCTGTTCATTATAGAGTGCAAACACTTCTCTTTAAACAAAATGATCCCCACGCACATGTCATGGTGTATACTAATATCCAACAAATTGATTAGCTGTTGAGTTAACCCTTTGCATGCTGGGAAATTTGTCGTCTGCTAAAATGTCGTCTGCTGAATTTCTAAAATTTTCTTCGATTTTTTTCAAAGAATATTATCAGAATAGCAAACAGTTTGGATCCTGATGAGACGCCACGTTCTGTGGCGTCTCATCTGGATCCAAACTGTTTGCAAAGGCCTTAAAAATTCGGTTCCCGCATTGTAAGGGTTAACTGACCCAAACAAGGTAGGTCATTAAACACGTAATACGCTGAAAAGGCGAAGTAATCAAGTTGTTTGTTTTCATTAACCCGACCGACCCTACCGGTACTCATTTGTTTTTTAATGTTATTGGAAGCAAAGTCTTTTTGTGGTTTTTGGCCTTTGCAGTTTCCCTGAACTTGACTGGAGCAAAACAATCCACTATATAAACACGAGGAAGTATTAAACGTTCCGGACATAGTTGTGGCTAATTAAACAAAGAGAATGTAGGTTCAAACATTAGCTTTCATTTAGGCTGAATACTGTATAATGAAGAAACAAAATCAAGCAATAATTAGAATAAATGCTCCTCCCACTTCCTTTCAAACAGAATACAAGCGTTGAAACATATTCATGGTTCCAGAAGTAGAACGCTCCGGTACATGCTATAAATCAACAGTCAAGCCATTCAATACAGAATGTCTAATACCTTGCTTCCGAAGGATATTGTGACGTCACATAACTCCGAATTTCCTAGCGCCTGATTGTACAAATGTTCTTGAAGATTGCAAAGGTTTGACACATCCGACTTCGAATTATTTTCCATAATCTTTACTACTTGGTTTCGAATTATTCGACTTCATTATCCCAGTGTAACTACGTCTAGTTTAATCGAAACATACAAATGAATCACGTTTACATGTCGATCAACTCGAATATTCAGTTGGTTTACTAGATAGATCTACGCGTTTTCGTTATCCTTATTTTGGTATAATATTATTCATTCCTTAAACGAGATAGGAAATTCCTGTGAATGCTAGGTCACACGTTGAATCTGCGTATGAAAAACATTGAAAATATAATCCGAAAGTACATTGCTTGTATCTATAAATAACTTGTAGCTAATATATCTAAATATCTATAAATAGACTGGTTACAGTCTGGTTACAACTATTATGGGCTTTTGTCGATGCATGCAGCCGGCTAACGATGTATTTTTTTGCGATAGAATCGTACGTTTTATGTCATTCCTTACGTTAAGAATCGATTAAAAAATTATCAAAATCAAATGTTTGTACACTATAGTTCTGTAGATAACATAGAAAATAAAGCGTGTTCAATTCACGAACGTCAATGCGCATCCAAAATATGAATGATTATAATCAAATAAAACAGTGAGCCACAGGAATTGTATATATTTGTATTAGCATATATAACATGTGTCGGTAAATGGGGTTAGTGACTGGAATTAAAAATTGTATTAATTAAATCTCAAAAATACGAACAAATTTGATTTAAACTTTGAACTTCCCGGCATTTAACCAAACATCGTATATTATCGTATATTATATCTTAGGATTATTTATTTATTTAATGTATTTATTTCATTTAATTTTGACTCCCACAGTTTTAATTCTTTGTGTCTGGTGTATATTTAAGTCAGAATTTTTTAATTGAAATGCGGTTCTATGTGGGTAATGTGTATTTACAGGTGTGATTTATGACTAATTTAGGGCTAGCCATCAACCAGCTAAGACCAGCAATGTTTGTACACTGTCCGTTTTTAAGACGACGACTCTACGTTTTACCATTTGATATGTTTAATAACTGCGTTTTACGTTTTTCCTGTATTGTATAAGTAATCGGTATCTTCCATTACATAGAAGTCAAGTAGACGTTAACAACAATTTATCTCCTGGTAATTTCTTTTGGTGATCTTTTCCCCTAAATAAGTCCAAAGTCAAAGCACTTTTATATTTATCTACGGAAATCATCACATCCAAACGGTTGCTTATTTTATATCGAATTTTATAATATCAATATTATATTTTTATATAGAAAAATAGCTTTAATAATCTTTGTCATGGTACATGTAACAGATGAGTCAACATGAGAACGTAACATAGTATTGTTGTCCCTTACCAAGTTTGTCGAAAGAATAACCCTTCCGGTACTTTCCTCACGTTTAAGAATATAAGCAAAACCTTACAATTATTTTATGTAACAGGACGGCCCAGAACTTGGTATTTTGCATGTTAAACAAAATTAATCACTAATTAACTGTTCAGCTGATATAGCAATATAAAGGACTTTTTATTTTGTAAACAATTGCGGAATTTTACAGGACTTGAGGACCTGAGCGAAGGATTTCGATGTTATCAAGCTAAAATATATAAATTAAAAGTAACAGTTTAATTTAAAATTACGCTTCCTCTAAATAATTTTAAACAGACAAACATCATCGGTCCAAAGATTGGTCTTCACTTGTGGATGAATAAAACAGTAATGATACGTCATGGGGAGATACACACAAACACACACTAATGGGCAGAAAAGAACAGAACAGAATATTTATTAAGGACTTGAGCATATACAGCTCATCGTCACAACAATATGAACAGAAAAAACAAATTCACATGCATCAACAATACATGTCATTGTATACAGTACATCAGTTATAAACTAGCATGGCTTAATGTGAGAATGCCAGAACACTATGAGATGGGTCTTAATTTGCTAAGAGTATTACAATGTAATGCTTGAACAATTCACATTTAAATGATTGAATATATATACTTTTCGAAAAATCATTTATAGGGCACGTATGTACTTCACATCACTAGGCAAGTAAAAAGCATACAACTTGACTTTCTCCCAATGAGTCAAGTCATGTGGCATAATTTGAGCAAAAACTAGTATAGCATTTTATCACATACCATACCCTGTTTCCCATTTAATATAACCATTACATATTTTCCTATATTACACATGTGTAATACAACATTTAAAAGCGTTTTCATTGACTTAGTTTTCGTTTATTGACCAATCGCATTTTGTTATTTTGCTGAAATGACGTTGCAACGTCAAATGACGTCACGAAATGTAAACAACATTCGGGATTTATCATTATGTTTGAGTAAATATTTATTTAATTTGCTCATTTAAAAGCATGTGATAACAAATATCTGACACTCGTTGTCATATCATACCATATTTTATTAAACTCGTCCAGGAAAATTGTTAGTAATCTCGCCAAAGGCTCGCTATCTAACAAAATTTCTGAACTCGTTTAATAAAATATGGTGTGATATGACAACTCGCTCCAGATCCTATATAACACTGGCCTGACTCATGCATTATGTGTGGTAGTGACACATCTTTTAAAAGTCAATTTATTTCATCAATTGCTCGAAATAGTATTACCATCTTTCTTATTTATCAATTTTAAATGGTCCTTAAAAGTCTGTAGGGTGGCAGTATGTAAAGAATATTAACCCATGTGTTTCTTCTGTTCAAAATGTATGGAGCTGTGCAGAACAAAATCAGTTAAATTTATATGTAAAAACACTCATTTTTTAAGTACCACTATATTTATCTTTAATTATATGTTTTAACAAAATGCGATACAAGAGTTGTTGATTAAGTCGTTAAGAAATATCTGTTATGCTTATTTAAAGAGTTCACACATGACCATAATCAAGACATACAGACATTGATTTATCAAGAAAAATAAACCATAATGTAATGCAGCTCCAATACAAATGTAATGAAGATCCGATATGCATGTAGTAAAGATCCGATATGCATGTTATAAAGATCCGATATACATGTTCTATTTTTATATGCATGTTATAAAATCCCGATCAATATTAAAGTATAAACTACTCTGGAACATATGTTTACAGAAATTTGGCCCTGTTATTTGGGCATTTATACCTTCTGATAATTCAAACGTTTAACAGATGAGTATTGCCTTACCAAACTAAACACATACTGTACATACATAAACATGTCTTTTGTAGGTAATGCCCTGTCTACACAGGATATTTATTATGCGTCAGATGCATTGTGGGGTTACGAAAGGATGTTCAACTAAGGTAAAAAGTATAATCTCTAAATATGATATTTTCATTTGGTGAGCAGGTCTGAGCATATGTAAATTACCTCCCTTTCTAATATTGATGTTAAGTTTCATCAAATCTACAGTTTTATTTACTGTTTTCACTTCCATGGTATTCGACAATCAAATTGAACATTAATCCTGACGTAAAACTGTTGATTTCATTAAAACTTTTAGTCTGGAAACATTGACAATCATGTATGACATTGAGAATTTCCTCCCCCAATAGAATGTACTAGGAAAGAAATATTGAATAAAGGACTGCCAGGTATTTAACTTTAATTAAACAACTCTTTATAAAATTGTTCTTCCATACATATTATATGCTTTACTTGGCATAAAATATGCATGTATATACATGATCATTATTATTTAAATTTCATACTTAAAGTTGTGTAAAAATATATGACAATCTCATTTGTTAGAGAAAATTTCATTGGAAAATTACAAAGGTCGAACCAGGTAAAAACACATGGTAAAACAGCTGTATCGGATAAAATCAAAATGTTAAAAAGTGACTTTTAGTTTTAATTATAAATGTGCAGGGGACTAAACATATGATTTTTGATAGGACTGAAGACTTGAATAATTCATTATTTATGATAAACTATTGAGTTGTAAAACATCGTACATACACGTTTACCCTATTCTAACGGGTATCATTGAACATGTGTAACTGGCGTCTTACTACTGCTAATAAGTCACGTTTTGGAAAAATTAGATACATCTAGTTAGAACGCTCATTAGTGTTTCTCTCTAAGAAGTCGAAATACAGTCAACCTACTAAATGGGGTCCTGCTATCTATTTTATTTGCGAGTACGCATCCTTCTCGCCACGTCATAAGCTTGTTCACTTCTTTTATACTGTGATCTCTCGGCGTACACTCAGGTGATCATCCGCGATGTCATTGCGTCCACATGTTTTTTGCGTGTCTTCTACGACCCGACTGAATTCTAAGCGTCTGCTCAAGGACTGCATGCGACAGGGTCGTACTTTGAACCCAATCGACGCACTGGAAACGAGATCGGATAGCCGAATAATCTTGTGGTACTTATGAACTAATTATCTGCTTCAAACTTTGGTTATTCGTGTTATATCGCGTTACTGATATTGGTTTAAAGTGGTTCAAAGGCGATAATACTGCATTCTAGCCCGGACGCCGTTAGAAAGCCGAACCCTTGCGTTTTCTTTGACCTTGTCCAAACTTGTCACCTTAAGGTCGCCATTTTGGCATTCTTAGCGTTTTAAGCCATCCAAATGTGTTCTCGCGATGACTCAAAGGAATTTTTCTTTAAACTACCAGATTATTTAATGCAATTTTAGTTATCTACTGGGAACCACCTTATTTTCAGTTTTCTATGTTAAGTAACATGGTCCCAATTCAAACCGAATAAAGATCTGAATATACACAATTTCTGCGTAATACCTCCATCCAAACTAAACTTATCGACCAGCAACAGTATTTGTCTTGCAATAACCTTCACTTTATCCTGATTGGTTCCGAGTGAAATGCCATGCATGCTTGCTATATCTCAAGTTTAGTCTCTGCATAATCGTTATGGGCCGGAAACCACCTGTTTGACGCCGCCTTACCACCCGAATGTTAGAATAAGCATCATCATCATCATCATCATAATCATCATCATCATCATCATCAAGTTTCTTTTATGACTTTGACGCGAAATACAATTTGCTAGTCGAGAAAAGCGGCAGACAACGCAGTTCTTTGAAAAATAGAACCGCTGCCGATCTTGAATGGCAAGTGTGAAACATAAGAAACTGTCCGTGTTTCAAAGTCATACGTGAAAAGTTTGTTAGATGTTGAACTGTACACAGCTACAGCATTAAATCCACAGCCATGGTACAGGGCTGTATCGTCAAGCTCAACAGATTCATCGCCAAATATTAATGATCTAGGTAGAGGGTGGCTTTCGACAATCAAGGTATCCTGAATATCCCCATTTAATTGCAAACATATACCTTTCTCCTTGGAAGCAACGATTACTCCATTGTGTGTTTCAACCATAACCAATTGTTTTCCGATTACATCATGTTGTAAAACCCTTGTTAAGATCTCCTCTTTACAAACGTCTAGCACACGAAAGTACGACACCAGTTCTGTCGTCCATAACACGACCACATATCTACACCCGACTGTACATGCTTTCACATCAAGAAGTTTTTCTTCTGACTGTCTCCATGTCATTAATGAATAATTCTGAACGCACATTTCCTTATTAGATTGGAACACAATACATCTTAAAGACTTTGGTTGCGACCAAGCGGTTAATGGTGTAACAGTTAAGAAAAGTTTATTTTTAACACACACCAGACTTTTAATGTCTACACGACCTCGACTGGAGTCGGTTTCTTCATATTTAAAGTTCTCTACCGTCCAAGTTCTAAGTAGTATATCGTACTTGAACGTCTGTATTAGAATAAACGTGGAATCCGCTGCTTCTCTGTTATATTGGTCTTTAAGTGCATATAAGAAATGTTTGGATGAATCTTGTGCAAGTGCATAGAACAATTCTGTCGTAAACGAATTGTTTAGTTTAACTGGTAGCGCCGTAAGCTGCGTCCATTGTTTGCAACTTACATTTAGCATCCAGATATACCGGCTGTGTACGTCCACAGTTTCTTCTGAAAACACAAACAAAGAAGGCACTACAATGCACCTAAACATATACTTCCGACATAGTTCAGAACATTGAAGGAAGTTATATTTCGATGAAAAGCTACACACATCATCGTCTGTTAAGTTAAGTTTAAGTTCACAAAATATTTTTACAAACGTCAGTTGTCTAATTTCTTCATCGTAGCTCATCCATTTACTTAAAAAGTAAATTATTGCGTCTTGACGAATATCACATAAGTCCAAATTCGCCAATATGTCTGTCATTTCATCACTTGAAATATCGCAGAGTTGGGTCGAATCGGCAATATCTTGTAAGTGCGTTTTTATATAAAGCAGTAAGTTTTCATGCAAATCAAAATGACAACGTTTGACAATCAAATAAATAGGTAAGCAGTTTTCGGGGGTCAGCTGTGACGTGCGTAAAAACTGCCCACACAAGTGAACAAGGTCATCAATTTGTAAATAGTTTGCAACGTGCAACACGTCTTCAATATTTGGCAGTTCCAGTCGTGTTTGGTTCGTGTACAAAAACTCAATAGCTGCTGTAATAGCGTCCTCTGTTCCTTCAGTAATTTGTATTATACCTACAATAATTAAATAGTTTCATGAGGAAAAAATATTCACACTGCTTTAAGATGGATCGTAAATTTTATCAAGTGAGAAAATACATTTAATAAATCATATAACTTTAACTTGTTATACGTGGACAAATAATACCTCAACGTTTCTGGTTGAAAATATCATACTAGTGTCGGAAATTTAATCTTAATTACAAACCAAAATTGATTATAGCGAAAGAAATTTATAATGGTCGTGTACTTTATTTGAGACGGGTACATGTACTGTTGTGTTGTTAATGTGATACTAGAGAATACAATTGGCGTGTTTCTTTATCTCAAAACAACATTTTTTTTAAATAATTGACGCAACATAAAATGTGTATCCATATAGAATGTTTGTATTGAAATACCGGTTTGACGCTCGCTTGCTTTGACTTTGTACATGGCCTCAAAAAATGGGCATCGAACCAACACATACCAATGGGCTCTCATCGCCTAAAAACTACATAGTAAACAATGAAATGACAGAGAATGGTCTCCTCTACGTAGCTTAATCATCCAATGTTGCCGAATAACTTTAATTACAGTAATATTAAAAAATACTAAACAATCGTTAACCAGTTCGCTCGATAATGAGTCATCAAATCTTAGAAGTGACTGTTGTAATGGATCAATATAGCATGCTAATACAGCGATAAAGCTCGCTCGTGACAATGGCAATTTTCACACACACATTTTCGCCTTACCGTGTTTCCAAACTGTAAGGTAACGTCACAGCACTCGTGTCCTTCTACTGCTTGATTGTATAAGAACTGCGGCAACGTCGACACGTCTGACATCTCTCTCTCTTCTTCCATGGTTTGCTTTGTTTATTGTTGTATGTTTAATATGATTGTTTGTGTAATATGTATAATTTTGAAAATATATCAATAAAACATATCATACACGTGTAATTGTGTTTCTCTTGATTATATAACGTGTTTCACTATTGTATCCTAAATAGATGAGAAGTATATAGTGCTATTGAATCGTAAAGTTTATCGTTTATCAATGTGATTGTGTCAAACAATCGATCTGTACATATGATGAACTGTTATCAAAATCTGTATATTTCATGAAATCGCTGTGCTCAATGTCCATTAAAGGTTATTGCACTTACACAAGATACACGAGATATCTATTGTACGTGAAGATGGGCTGTACGATATGGCAATCTTATTCATAAAAATATATTAACTACATAATCTTAAATGTAAATTACCTGTTCAATATTGGCTTATTTTCAGTAGGAACTTAAACTTAAACATGTTTAAAGTAAAATGAGTATGGCATTGTGATAGGCTCTTTTCAAAACGAAACTATGTTTAAGAATGCTTAACCTAAACGAAAGTGGAAACCGAAGTTAAATTAAATACATTCAAATAAAATGATAAAGAAAATAAGTTTTTTGTATACTAGCCATTTAAATTTAAATGTAAATATCCGACACATTAAACATATTTGATGTCCTGCTTTAATAAAACGCGAATTTTAAGACAATTTCTATTAAATGTGTCAACAAAGTGAATACCAAATATCGTGTGCGTACCTTAAGTAAAGTACACGATCTATTTATTTATATAATTTCGATTTATTGTTTCTATTTATAGAAAAACATTATATTGCGTCACTGTATATTTAGTACACATAAAAATCAAAGCAATATTTCCACTTCACTTTTACTTTAAGGATTCATTATTTATTAATATTATACTCGTTTATTATACTATTTACTTAGAATAATGTTTAAGTCGCTTAACAATTCATGACTTTTATGCACTCATTTCATATTTATTAACTATGTATCGGAATAAAGGCGTTTAAAATATATTGTTCAGGCAAACAAATGTGTGCGTGTGGTTGTGTATGTGTAAAGTAACGTATACACATTAAGAATATTTTCCTGACTGTGTCATTGCTCATGAAAAAAATACCGTGGGTTCCCGGGCTAAATTTAAAAAGAGTGATTTTTTTCGCTGCGAAGCTCAAAGATGAACCAAAACAAAAATACAAAATACAAACTATCTTTGTCTTAATATTTCAACTTAGAAGCGATGATGTTTGTATAAGTTGCGTCAATATGTTTTCATTGCCTGCAACGTATATGCGTGCCAAGCGAATCGATCATCTGAAGATTTTCAAAGTTACGAACTTGTTAGTTATTGTATATTTAAGAAGTTAATATTTATATTTAACACATCTACATATAATAGTTGATTAAAATAAAATGTTGTTGATATGCTTTTAGAAAAGTAAAGCAAAGAAAATATAAAAAAAATGTTTTTCACAGACCAAGTCTTGATGATCAAAATATCGTTATTACTATATCTTTCTTTCCAATAAGTTCGTGCACCCTTATATGATCGTGTACTGTTTTATGACTTAAACTTGTAAGCAACATTCGAACGCACGTTCCCGAAAATTGTTAAATTTTGTAACGCAGTATTTCCACAGCCGATAAGACGAAAATCATGAGGATAATAACACAATAAACATGATATCAACTTTGAATAATTATAAATTTTCCGTTTTTATGACATCGTTTCCATAGAAATAGCCTAAACAATGTTGAAAATCTGCAAATTCATTCACCAGACGGACGCCGCCATGTTTGTGAATGTCTTGATCGAAAAATGTAGTATTGGTTATTTCCTTCGGAGGCCCGTCTCGAATTTGTATTGTGCTCTCTGTTATGAATACTTTGTATTTGTATTACAATTCGATTAAAAATCAATTAACGTCGTTTGAAACAAATCACACATGTATTATTCTCTCTTTTTAATCTCCAGGCCTGTCCAAAGTCTAGTAAGTACTACGACAAGTACCGTAATTACACATCAGAGCTTCTAAACAAGGCATTAGATAGCGTAAAGACTAGCAACATGTCTGTCAGAAAAGCAGCATTGGTGTTTGGGGTCCCCATTCAGACTCTGCGAGATCGAGTGAAAGGGCGTATTGATCCCACAAATTTAAAAAAAACGAGATAACATCGCTTTCCTTAGAAGAGGAGCAATCTCTTGTGGAATATGAAGGTCATGGTACAGCTTGGCTTTGGAATAACCAACAATTAACTAAATGAGCTTGGTGCAGAATTAGCCCAGACATAAGGGAGAAAGTCCAACTTAAAACCATTAAGTAACTGCTGGTTGACTGGGTTTCTGCAACGAGTTGAAAAGAGCGTGTAAGCTCGGTAAAACCGAGTGCGCTTGAAACCAATAGAGCGAAATCGGCATCACCTATTATTGTAGGTCAATACTTCAAAAATCTTTAAAAGGTTATTGAAGAAAACGGATTGTCTGACAAGCCTCAATTCATTTATAACCTGGACGAAAATGGCATTCAGCCGAAACGTATTTAAACATGAAAATGGAAACTGCGGTGGTCCATCCCAGCAATGCATGCGGTTGTGCGTGTACATGTTCCAAAGTTGAAAACCTGAAGAATAAAAAGCCACGCTTTTTCAAACCTAGACCTGGTGGGAAAAAACATAATAGCTCCATCATTCATGGACAAATTATTCCAGAACGAGGTAAGTAACGAATACATGAAAAATAAAGGAAAGGGAAAGACAATCGCAAAAAAGAGGAGATCCGACATTACGGATCCACTCAATCCCAATCCATCGACCAGTGGACTTTATGAATCCGTATCGGATAATGAGAGCATTGACAATGATGAAGAAGTGTGCTGTGTATGCGGAAAATTGTACCCCCCAAATCATGACACGAGACAATACGTTAAAAACGTGACCTGGGCCTTTTGCGATAAATGTTCTCACTGCGTCCGTTTGGAATTGTGTCACAAAACACCTGTCATTAGAAGGGGTGACAGCTTTGTATACCCCCATTGTGAATAGACTTACCTAATAGTTATATTTATGTTATAGAGTTCTTGTCACTTGATTTCGAGTTATTTTATTTAGCTATTTTCCCTTAGTATATGTACCTTATCTAAGCCTCTGAATACAGTTATCTTAGTTCATATTTCGTTTTTATGAAGATCAGTTTTTTTAAACCGTTCTGTTCAATGCAGTTTATTCACGAAATTCTTCTCAAACAACACATATTTAATACAAATAAACTCATATTTACAAAAACGTATATCAATTATTATAAACACATCCCAGGACATCGCTATGACGTCATCAAAATCGGTGCACGATCTTATCGGGTACTTCTGTGTTACGCATACTACAATATGCATGAATGTTTAAAGGTACGTAACCCCATTATTATTATCTGAAAACCAACATATTTCACTCGTTATTTGCTAAACAAAATGTTAATCATACAGCATATATCAAGTTTAGGTATTGTCTAATGATTTTTTTTTTGATGAAATACATGCCTTTGAAGTGTAAGGTGCACGAACTTAAAGGTTAAGAGGCTATACAATAAGAGTCGGTGCATTTTGTTAAAAGCTGATATGTTCAGAAAAAATAAACCTCAAAACTTCATACAAATTTGATTCAAACTGTCCCCTCAATTCCCGACATTCGCCGCAGCATCGTGGGTATGTTATTTCGTATGAGTACATGCATCTATTTTGTATTGTTGATAGGGTTATACGCATTAAATACATAAATGTTCCTGTAATTTATTTACTAAAACGTCTTTATTTACTTTACTAAGAAAAGAAGCTTCCGTTCCACAATTATAAATATTGGATTTTTTTTTACATTTATGTTTAGGCTATGATTTTATTTGGAAATTTAAGAGGCTTGTAACTTTCAACATTCATAAGGTATTCACATTCAGAATTGACTTGGTCATGTAGATCAACATCGGTATAACGCATGGCTATTCTCCATTAGTTTTATATGTTGACCCATTATTAGAATTATTAAAATAAGTGCCATTTTGTGAGAAAAATATTTATACTATTTTGAAGATATTGCATCTTATACAATTATTTGACGTTTATTTTATGTTCAGACGATGTATTTGTTTGTTTGTATTAGTATATTGATGCACAAACTGCAATGGACACACTCATCTAACGGGTACAGCTATTTTCAGTTGCTTTCGTTTGCTATTGTTGTGTTTTAACGCTAAGTAAACGGCTTTTATAAGGCAGAGTAACAATTTCAGGACCAATCCTTTTTTATATTGTTAAAAACATGCAATGAACCCGATTGTAATGACACAAAGACACAACAATGTACATGTGTTATTTGCATCTAAACCGATACGCGCACGTTTTGTCTTGGCAGTTGATTGAACAAAAACTTTCTTTCAATGGGCCTATGTTCAAATCAGCACATTATTACGCTTCGGGAAGGCCTGTTAATCCATTGGATATTTGATTCTTATACCCGGTAGGTGTTTGATATACACGTATTGAATATGAGTATTATGCATATGCATCTAAGCAACGCAATCGATCATTTCACTCCCGTAGTTCTACTTCTTCCCGAGATGCTTCACGACAACAAGACGAGTGTTAGCTGATACTTCTTTCCATATCATTTCAGTTAGCCTCCCACAGTTTTAATTCCCTTGGTTTGGTGCATGCATTAGCAATAGATAAATAGTAAAATAAAATAAATTTAATCGAGTTATAGTGTGTTTTTTTTTAATGAAAAGTGATTTTTGAATTGAATTGCGATTATACGTGGGTAATGAGTATTTACACGTGTAGTATGTTTTGGTATGTTTTGTGATTGATTCGGGGCTATTTGATAAGGTGTACTAGCCGTAAATTAATCTGGACTAGCAATTTTTATAGACTGACCGTTCCAATATGGCGTCGCCACGTCTTACCATGTTGGAATGTTTAATTGAAGTGTTGCGCAGTATAATGTATTGTATAGGCGATGGGTCTCTTACATTAAATATAAGGCATATAGAGTTTAACAACAGCTTATCCTGAAAATACCTCTGGGTAGTCTTTTTTAAAATAAGTCCAAAGTCATAACACTTCTATGTGTATTTTCGGAAATGATCACACCATACAGTAAGAGTCGTATTTTTTGTTTCGACTTATAAAAAATAACTTTAATAATCTTCTCTAAAACGACATGGCCCAGATGAGTCATAATAGGCATGTAACATCTGATTTTGATTTTAGTGCTCTACCAAGTTTGTTCAAAGCATAATGATTTCGGTACTTATCTCCGCAATATTTATATAGGTAAAACCTTTTAAGTATTTTATGAAACTGCAAGACCAAAAGGCTTGGTATTTTGCACGAAACTTTTATTATGTAAAAATTAGTTAACAAAACAAAGATTTCGATGTTTATAGAAGGCTTAAGTAAATTGAAAATTTGAATGAAAAAATACACTGAGGAGTCAAACATAATCGGTCCAAAGTTTGTTCAGCATTAGTGGATTAATAAAACTACAATGATACTTTATATGCAAATGGTGGTGCAACATAAACACTAATAGATCATTGTTGTACTTCAAAACACTCAGCAACCAAATACCATACAGCTTGACATTTCTCCCAATATCTCACTCTGATTTTGCAATCAGAATCTTAACGTCACAGTCAAGTGCTTTCTGCAGTAACTGCCCATATCTTTAGTCTATGGATGAGCACTCACGTATGTAAATGATGAGATGCAGTTCGACGAATGAAACTATTATTATAGGGATAATACACGTTTTCGAGGGCATGATCATCTGCGGGCGCTCGAAAAATCCGTTCCTGCCGAGTGCGCAGCACGAGGACAGGAACGGATTTTGAGAGCGCCCGCAGATGATCATGTCCGAGAAAATGTGTATTTTCGCTATTATTGCATAAACAAATCACACATACCAAAATAATTTTATATAACATTGAAAACAATGGTTTGTTCATTCGACATCGACAAAATAATTCGATTATTTCAATACAGTTCAAGGTTGTGATTTACATATGCCTCACTCGGTCATCATCCGAAATGACGAGGCTTTACCTTCGGATAGGCAGTTTTCGATTTAAAATGTGTTTAAACAGTGGATTAATGCAAAGTTGAAATGCAGCCGCGTAAAGTAAGAAATTAGGAATTTACAGCAGGTACGTTGAAGGTACATAAACACTTACATTCACAGCATAGTCTTTTGAAAGTGTTGAGTAAATAACCTTAACTTCAATGACGTTGACAGTACAATAAAGCTGTTGTCAAGAGAGTGCAGATGGTATAACTTGAAAAGTGGATTGAAATAGTCATTATCCCTGCATGCATGAGGAAACTGGTGCTTATTCAGTTCCCCATTTATGCTTGGAAAGTCGTCGAAGGCTGGAGAAGGGAAGTAAGTGCGCGTAGACCAGATTATGGATATGAAAAACACATAACAGGGCTTGAACGGCACGTGAATCGCATTGTTAATACACGATTTCGCCCGTTCAAGCCCTCCTTTTGCCAAGTTTCTGAACCAAGTTTCTGCACCCCGCCAGAGGGCATTATAGATATAGTTTATGCAATAATGTTAAAACAATTTAAACGTGTGTCTTCTTAAACAATGCATATTAGGCAATTTACATTTAAACATTAGTCAGGGTTCTTATTTTAATTACTCTATTCTGAACACATTTGTCTTAAGATGTATTTTTGTACAATTTACTTTTCATTAACACAAGCATGTATCTAATAATAATTATTATTGTAGTTTCATGGTAAAAGTTTTGTAAAAACAAACATCTGACAACTTCCTTTTGTTGACTTATTAATAAAAAATGTTCACGTGTTTAGATTATAATTGTGTTGACTGTAAGTAGAGTTGTTACACATGAATGTCCGAGAAAATTTGGTGACTCATTACAAATCAAAATGGTTATGTTTATATTGAGTACATGACCATACCAAATATTAGTACTTTGATCATGAAAACATTGATATCGGTCAATCTGGAAAATGTATCGTACCATTCTGGTATTAAATATACATGAACATACATGAAATGAAACAAAAACTAGAACAGTCATTAAAGATGACATTTACCCCTACACCATGACAGATTTCAAGCAGATTCAAACGTTAAGTATCGGTATAATTAATCTCAAACTGTATCGTTGGCTACCTCACATAATCGCACATAAAAAAAAACCGCTTCACATTGATTTATTGAACCAATCGCCTATAATCATAAACACATGCCACTGCAATTCAAACTGTTTGAAACAAACGAATAACACCTTGTACAAACACGACTCCTATTAACTTTACTCTTTATACACTGAAAAACAGACGATAAATTTCCCAGCATGCAAAGGGTTAAAAGCACCTAACTCTGACATTATATCGCGTCAACCACAATTATAACTTCTTGCACTTCTATATAGTATAAACAACCTTTCTTTAATATTTAATGTTAACACGCAGAAAACGGATAGGCTAGTTCTCGACACCAATTACTCACGTACAATACGCCTATTAAACATAAACAGTAATGGAAAATCTCGGATCGGGTTGGGTCTGGTAAACAAGAAGTATTTTTACGAAAGCTAATTGGTGTTGAAATTAAAATTGAAGCCATTTTGTCCTAAATCAACAACAGGACAACGACGATTTGTGAGCTTCAATATCCATTTCCCCAGCAATTATAAGAATGTCAGCATAACTTAGCATCGTGTTTAAGAAAATAGTTCAAAGGTTTGAAGGGCATAATTTATAAATGCACCAAATACACAATAATGGTTTACCAAACAAACACATAAATTGTAAGGTCTACAAGATTATTGGAATCGAGATATTAGTAACACACATTTATGTAACGTGTTACCATAGAAATGTTTTATTTCTAAAGAAGTGATACGAATAGTTACATAGATAATGATGCCATCAATTTACCAAATAAATGACAAGTTGAGTCACATAAAGCAGCCTTATCTCGTGTAGTATTGTAGCCATACCAATTGTTAATGTTTTAAAAGGTAGCTTTAAACAGTATCTAAGAGATTTGTTGTAGGAAAATAATTAAAAGTACTTTAATGATCATTTCGTCGCAAGGGTCACATCCTAACAGCATCAGCAGTATTATCAGTGTAGTGTTTATTTAATACATATCATGTAAGGCAACGCGCATTTTTGTCATATATTAGTACTTTCTAAATGAATAACTATATTAGAAAGCTAGAACCAATATTTCATACTTTGCATTACATTGGCCGTTAGATTTAAGAATATATTAAAACAGGAACTCAATTCGAATATTTGATATAAAAAAAATAAGGCTGTGTAGATTTGCTGAAGCATTCGTGATAGAAAAAAAAACCCAGACCTACGAAACAGTTTACATTAAAAAAATATCTCAATATTGTCAAGATTGTCAACAAGAGCTTTTTAATATGGCTAGACTTCATCAAGGAAAATTGTGTTTTGTTTGTTATAAATATTATTCTTTGAACTATTATCTTTATAAAAACGTCAATTGACCTTAAAATGCGAACAACGTTTTAATTAATATTTACAAAAATCCTATAAAATATGTAGCTTTTTTGGTAGATTATTTCGTAATCCGACAGTGAATGCCTCAACATCAACAATTGCTTTTCACATAAAATTCTATACTTTACACGGTACATCGCATTTCATACAAACAATGCGTACAATCTATTGCGCATTTGAGCACATATGATGGTATCTTAGCATGGGTTATAGAGCCAGGAACTATCCAGTAAGGTAAATTAGGTAACTTAGAAACATCTTTGGTTTCAAAGTCATACATGGAAAAACACTCAGAAGTTCTGTTATAAAATGTCAAACAATTATACCCGTTACCACATTCAAAATCAAAATACTCTTCGTCGTCGTCGTCTTCTTCTTCTTCTGTGTCAGTTTCACGAACGGATAACACTGTTCTAGGAATGATTGTGTCATTTACAGTTGAACAATGACCGTTTACCACGTTCAGTGTTTTATGAAAAGTGCTGTTTATTTTTGAAATTATAACACCGTCTTTAGTCACAAACATGAATTCCTCATCATCATAAAAGTCAGTTTCATAGTGCAGTGTTTGTTCAAGTATTTTGCGACGTTTTGTTTTCTTCGTAATTATATCTATGATAATAAGTTTTCCTTTCTTCACATTTTCATACTGTTTTATTATAGTACATAGCACAACAATGTACCGGTTTTTAACTACAGACATTTTAATATCAATTTCTGACGACCAGCCTGTTTTACACAACGAGACGTTTTCAAATAACTCAGAATCGCCAAACAAAAATATGCTGTTATCTATATTTGTGCCCCAGATAGTTTTCATTTGTGCCACGAAACAAAAGTATCTCTCAACAAAGGCAATTTGTTTAATACTTATTAGATCAGGTAGTACCGATGTGACAGCAAGACGTTTCGGTACACTAAAATTACACTTGGACCAAGATTTTGAAACGATATCAAGTTTTTGAACGCTTAATATAAAATTATCCAAAGTGCTTTCATATTGTTTACTGCCACACACGTAAATACAGTTATTTATTTCGTTAACAGCAATCAGTCTTTTATCGCCACAAAAATGGTCCAAATCATTCGGAATTGTGCCAAGGAGAGCCCATTTATTCACGGCGATTTTATATCCAAAAAGGCAGCGCATCGGTCGACCAGACCATGTTTTGTTCACATATACTTCTGCAACAACCAGTACTGCGTCACATAAAGTATCATCATGCTTGATTGCACTTAGCATAGACGCACGGCTAACCTTATAGTAGTGATCGCGACATTCTTTAAAGTTTTGTATGTAGTCACTAGATAAAGATTTAAAGAAGGCATGAGAAGTGTCTTCCAAATGAAGTTTCAGAAATAATGACGAGAATGTGTTCCGTCTATCATGGACATTTAAATTTAACCATTGTCGAAAGTACTTGAACCGCATTTCTTGACTCAATCCGTTGTTGCTGCCGTCTGTCTTGTCCATGAGATCCGCAACTTCCAGCATCATTTCACTTGTAACATATTGACCATTGTCTTCAAAATCAAGAATTTGAAGAAAGTTTTCAGTCAAATATTCCATCAGTTTATTGTAGAATCTTAAACGAAACCTTTTGGCTATATAATATATATCAATGCAGTTCTCAATAGTCAATGTTACTTCAGATAGGTATTGTTCACACAATTCCATTAAAGAATTCATACCGAAGTAATCTGCAGCACACAAAACACCATGCACATTAGAAAGGTTAAGTGTTGCAGAACAGGTATAGAGATACCGAAGGAGTATTTCGAATCCTCCATCGAATTCATCGCTGATATGAATTTTATCTGAAAGAAGTTAGACATTTTTAGCGTGGTTGTAGTACGAACGTAGATGGTGCAGGTGGAATAGAATAATGTGGTCGTGTAAACAAGTTTATATTTATAAATAGATAAGCTACTTGTAGATATAGTATACGGTTATACTTTAAATGACTTTATTGTGCATATCTCTTCCGATACCGATCAGTCAATGTACACAAATTCAATACAATCAAATTACCTTCTTGTTTCTCTTTCATTCCGCTGTTAAACATTGCGCGGAAGAAAGGACACTGAATTAGAACACCCCAATGTGCCCCCATCACATGTTCACCAAATGTTAAAGTAACATCACACAACTGGGAATTTTCCAGGGCTTGACTGTACAAGCACTCTGTTATTGATGGGCAACGCGACATGCTTTGGTTTCTTTTTTGTATCGTATACATATTACTAGTAAAATCTAAACATAGCTTATTTCTGTTTTGTAAAACTATATTCTGACCAAGGCTATACAGCGATATCCTCATTCGCAAGTCCTCATTTTCTGAAAACAAGGTTAAATTAAGGTATAAACCAGATAATTCAGAAAAAATATGTCTAAATAGCTAAAGCTTTATCATCATTGTGTACTTTCATACTTGATTGTATAGCTGCTTATAGTTCATCAATAAGCCATTATATTTTCTAAAACACTTAACCAACTTAATGAAACAAACGATGGTATCATTAAATGGTTATCATTTCATACTTACCATTACGTTATCGATTTCATGTTAACACACATAAAAGACACTCAATACACCACTTTGCTTGTTAAATACATTTGATTTAATGTTTATTTAAATCCTGTATGAGTTTTGAACTACTGACGACGTTCAGAAATACATTCAGAGTTTGAAATAAAATAATAAAATCCCTACCTAGAATACACTCACGTTTAAATCATTAAGGTGTATTGGTAAGTACTTGTAACTTAAAGCTGCTTGTAATAAGAACGACTGTATCTATTTATAGTATACAGGTAACACATAACACACATGTATTCGGAAATTTCCCAGAGTCGATCTGACACGATTTACTTCTTGTTATTGTAGCAAATACATACAATCATGTGTTAATAATTTTATTGCACATACATTTTTTAATGATATTAATATTTCATTTTTAATACGCTATATGCCTCATGAGTCGGGATTAATTTTCAGAAAATATGTTTCATCTGACACAAATACTATATAAATATATTAACATGAATCAGTATACACAAATCATTAACCTTTGGTCTTTAAATTGGATGTTTTTTTCAAATTATTATCGTCTGTAAACATCCAAAAAATCGACAGTGTTTATAGTGTCAGACCACCAACTTAAAAATAATGGTTCGTTGTTAGCCGTGTATTCTTATTGGCTGTTTCGATGTCAATATTTGCATTGTAAAAAATAGCGTTAAAACTGACATTGCAGGGAAGGTGTTTGTCGTATTATTAATCAGCAAAACGATTGTGATTGTTTCAAATCTATTTCAAATCTTATTTCCGTAATGACTGCATCATGCGCGAAAGTTATATTAAGAGATTTAACGCGATCTCGATACCCACGACTCAAAAAAAAGAATGCAAGACTTAAAAAGAATCTACCATACGATATAGTTTCATTTTAAAAAATAAACTAAAATATTATGTATTTTAAGTAATAACGGAAAAAGAAATCATTTATGGAACACGTATAAATCATTGATAAATCGTAATAAAGTAATACCATATATTCCTTCTAATACGTCCTGAATAAAATATAGATTCCCTTGTTTACGTTCACAGTTATAGACTATGTTAACAATCGTTTAACAGTGTGTATGAAGTTATGCATGTGTACTAATCGACACATGTGTCTATTTATAACAACACATCACGATTCATTTTAGGTATTTCCACTTTCGTTTTCGCGTACGTGCATGTTTACATGGATACATGGATATTCTGCGTAAGTTATATATATAAATATCTCTTTTGATTATTTACGCGAGATTTAGCTTTTGTAAATGCGAGGCTCGAATAATAGAGTAAATTTGTTTCGAATAACTGAGTAATTAAATTAAATGTTTTTACAGGATCTAAATGATTCGCTATAATAAATAAAATTAATACACGAGTAAAATAGATTACGGAAAAACAATGCAAATAATAACTTTAGCTTATCAGGTCGCATCTACGTAGGGAAAATATGTGTAAATAGATAAACCGCGTTGATGTGAAAAAGATCATACTTAAAATCAAGGATATGTGTGCATATCGCGTTTCAAATACAGATCGTCTATACACGTTGCTGGTAATGCATATACTTTGATAGAGGATGGCATGTCGATAACAGACAACAAAAACCACGCCCGAGAGCTGAGTTCTTCAGCGTTTTTGCATTAATGATATTTTCATTAGGTTTTCAGACAATACACATTGTTTGGCCGATAAATGGTATTCCACTCCGTATTGCGAAGAAAGAAATTCGCTGAAGAATGGTGGATTATATATATATATATATATATATATATATATATATATATATATATATATATATATATATATATATATATATATATATATATATATATAACTAAAATTCCATCGATAATCAGCATGAACAGTACATATTTGGCCAAAGTTAAAAAACTTCAAATGTTTAAAGAGTCGGATGCCACATTTTTATTTACACTTCTTTAGCCGATCATCTCAATGAAAATGGCACTGCTCTTCCTGATTACCCTACTCTTTTTAATAGATATAACGCACTATTTTAGTGACCTGAAAATGTAAAAAAATCCCCGTTGAATACTGTTACAGTGAGCAGTCAATAATTAACCATTTCTGAACTGACCTGTATTAAAAACGACTCACCACAAATGTGCTTCATGTTTTTTTATTCTGTTGAAATATGATTATGATTAAGTTTTTCATGGCAAATTCAATTAATATATATTTAGGATGAACATATGACCATTTTAGTGTAAAGTTTCAATTTAATTTTCTTACGTCGAATTTAATGTAAGCATATTTAGATTGCTCTCGATGTCTGCTTTCTTAGTACTACACCGGTACTCTCGCCGTCTACGATACATCAAAGTGAAAAATCTTTTTTTAATCCGTTATCCATCGTATTCATTATCGGGGATCGAAGTGTCTACAAGATTATGCATAACATTTATTAAAACATGGTCTATCTTCGTTCATATATCATTGAATACTATCAACATTTTAGTATTTAAAGCACAATAGTTTCTTTACATGTTGGAATAACAAACACCTTGGTAAAAAAGTAACAATATAAATAAACGCATTTCAAGTAAAAGATAAAACGCGGATATCAGAGTACCCAATTTGTTGAGTCTCTGTTATCCGACGTGCCCTTTATCGGGAATCTAAGTGTCTACAAAATCATGCATACCACCTCTTAAAACATGCACTATCGTAATTCATTTTTCATTGAGTACTATCAACATTTCATTATTTGAAGCATAGTTATTACTATACATGGTGGAATCGCAAACAGTTTATTTCAATATTTCTCAGTTTTGTGTGTTGAAATGTATACGGATCATCCAGTTTATACTGTTTTCCGGTATAATTTTTTATTTTTTGTCAAAAATCTATCATTCTTCCTTGAATGTTTTCTGTAGAATACAAAAGGATATACCATTTATCAACTCAACTATTAGCGGTATAAGTTCAAACAAACACTGAGGAACTTAACTTTCGCGCGTGTCTGTTGTTTTTCTCTGTTATTGAATCGCCATCCGTTATCGAAGTGAAATCCGTTATCGAAGTATCCTCATGACCAGCGTGATACAAGACGAGAGAAGACTTTGGTCATTCGCTAACAAAATTAATCATCCCACAGAGAGTATTGTGCAAGAAATTATAAATAAAAGTAATTTTAACGGGAGCTTCGTAACAGGCGCTTTTTATGTGAATGCGAGTTTTAGCACATATAAATGACAATAATCAAAAAAATATATAACAGGCGGTCATTTATTAAGAAAAAGAAGGTTTTTAAATGAAACATCAAACCCCACAAGCACATATGGTACACGAAGCAGTTGAATCTACCATTCTGTTGTTGTGTTTGTTTTAATTGTTTCTATCTTAGCCACACAGATGTCAGATGTCAAAGAAACTTATTCCATTTCTGGTTGCCTTTATAATGTCACATGTTTGACTCAAAATTAAGAATGTTTCACTATTGTTTTATTTACTTAATATCTCAAATGCTTAACATGCGACACGCCATTTATATATTTTTAACGCGAAATGAACGTAACCTTCTTGTTTCTTTTCCAATGAAATGTTTTGCACACCTCGGAAATAAGGATATGCCCATATCATTTGGTCAGCGAATGTTACGGTCACATCACATACCTCGGAAGGTTGCCTGTATAAGTGACATGCTTCAGGTTCTTCCTTTTAACCCTTACAGTGCGGGAACCGAGTTGTGAAGGCCTTTGCAAACAGTTTGGATCCAGATGAGACGCCACAGAACGTGGCGTCTCATCTGGATCCAAACTGTTTGCTATTCTGATAGTATTCTTTGAAAATAAATCGAAGAAAATGCTAATTTAAGAAATTCAGCAGACGACATTTTAGCAGACGACAAATTTCCCAGCATGCAAAGAGGTGATAATGTGCTGTTCCTCATTTGCTGTAAAAAGGCAAACTCATAGTACAACATTATTCTTGACATAAAGGCATACGTGATGTTTACAAAAAGTTATAGAATAGTCCTTTCGGAAATAAAAATCGACGACGTCAAATTAGTATAACAAAATGTAATATTGGAATAGTAAGTTATAATGCCATTTTATGCACATTAAATATTTATATTCTTCCGAGTACATCACCTAATTTGGTCGGATGTAAGAATCGTTTTAAATAATCCTTTTAACCATGTTTAAGTTTATTAATTTGAAATCTTGAATTAGAGCAAATAAAGACATATTTAACGTTTTTTTAATTAAGTGTTTTTACAGTTCGCAAAGAAGTGAGTGCAGAAATACATATCGACATTTTAAATACCGTACTTGTAATACCGTATATGAATAAATCACTTGTGTACACGTGTTAAATACACGCGTCTTTTCATTTAACACATCATATTTGGAATTTCTACTTTCGTTTTCACTTCAGTACATTCCTGATAAATGTGATTTAAAACCTAGCTCAAAATATGTAAAAGATTTGATGTTTGCATGGAGTATTTTTTTAACATGACTAAAGGTAAAAATGTCGGTAATGTAATAAATGCTATCTAACTTCCGCATTAACCTTCACTACCAGATATTATCCGTAAAAAACGTGTCTAACGATGACCAATCACTCTTAAAACAAGTGTTCGTCCAGATGGATAACCAAAGTGCTTTTAATATTTTATATGAGTTAAACGTAAAATATAATGTATATACTGAATATAAATATTGCACAGAGCTCTCTGGAATTAAAATGTATTATTAATCACCAAGCTAAATTCAATAAAGTGAATCATTTTATAAGTAGACTGCATACATGACTACGAGTCACACGGATAGATAGATAAAACAAGACATACAAACACATGTCAGACTGAATACGTACTTAAATCATGTTTTCTTGCCCGCATAGTTTAAACATGGACGACACTTTCAGCCTGGAATGGATTTTCGTTTTCGTTCAAAACATGGAAAATTACGCAAGTGACTAACACAAGTTTGCGAGAAAGGACTGCTGTAACCATGGATGAACAAAGGAAAATGTCGAACGGATCAACGCTTTTGGAAGCTCTATACGACCAGGCTATTCATAGGGAAGAGTTCTGTGACGTCACTTTGAAATTTGGGGACAAGGTATTTCAAGAGTAGTTTACAAACCTACTGGGCTTACTGATCGGCGATTAACATAACTTTGTCGGCAATTTTATTCTCAAGAATTATTTATGAATTATTACTGTTTGGGAATTCACGGTGCCTATACCACGTGACTTTTTCGAATCTGTATAGGGAGAATAAAGCGCGACCCAGTTAACATATTTAAGGATCTCTTTTTAATATTTTACCATTTTTAATGGAATAAAGTGGAGATCCCGCTCATTCGTAAGAGTTTTCTACCATGATCATTTTAAACAAATAAGTATTTTTTCAGTAAAGTGCAACCTCACGTTTGAACGGTTAGGAAAATGTCGGATCAGTGTGGGGACTTCATATTACGAACGCGCGGTTGCACTTTACTGAGAATTTTTTTATGTGTTTTAAAAGATCATGATACCTATAGAAAACTCTCACGAATGAGCGGGCTCTCCACTTTATGCCATTAAAACTTGTGAAATATTTAAAAAGACATCATTACAAATGTTAACTGGGTCGCGCTTTATTCTCCCAACACAGATCTTAAAAAGTCACGTGGTATAGGCACCGTGGAATTTACACTTGCTAATATTATGTTCAACAATATATTTTGTTTATGTTTTATTAACTTAAATAACGTGTTTCAATAAAAGCTAACAAAAAAAGCTATCGTAATATATATATATATATATATATATATATATATATATATATATATATATATATATATATATATATATATATAAACGATTTATTTTCCAAGATAATGGGAGCACATTGGTACGTGTTGGTGATCAACTCAGGATATTTCCAGGACATGTATGCCAGCAGGTTAAAAGAGAAAAAAGAAGGTATCTCTTAAACATTACTTTTTGTAGTTTTTATAATGAATGATTTAACGACTCAATGAAAATGTATTCGTGAAGATCTTGACTTTTTTGTAGAAAATATTTTGTAATAGTTGATTTTATTTTTCTTCAATTTCTTCGTTAAGGTTCGATACAAATCACAGAGGGAACACGGGAAGCGATTCAAGCGGCAATTAAGTATTTGTATACAGGAAAAGTCATCATTGATGATACGCATATAGACGAAATACTTCATATTGCTGATTATCTCCAAATACGTTCACTCACAGATGAATGCAACTCATATCTGGTGAACAAAGTAAGATCTCCATCAACATGCTTGAAAGTTTACAAATTAGCTAAATGTTACAAGCTTAATCTGTTGGAAGATCTTTTGGGTTACATAGCTGCAAATCTAAAAGAAACTGTTGATAATTCTTCTGATATACAACATATGACGAATAAAGATGTAGATGAGTTTTCTATCGAGTTGCAACGTCATGGAGCAAGTCTTGAAGGTCGATTAGTATTTTATCATAAATGGCTGCGCTACGATGTGGAAAATAGAAAAGAAGTATTTAAACAGTGGTTTTGTAAATTGAATTTACAAGAATCTACACACGAGGATTTCGAAAGTTTATCTAAATATCATGGTCTCTTTCAAACCATTTTCAAAAATTGTTGGGAATATTACATGGAAACAAAAATTCTTGTATTTAATTGCCATTTAAAAATGTCATTGAAAACAAAAGTCATTTTAGCTTTGACTATAAAGGACGTTAATCAACTGTGTGTCCATGCATACATAATAGATCAAAATTATTGGTTATTTATTGACACACTTCCAGTGGAATTCCATCCTGAAACATTGAACGACATATGTATGACTGTCAACGAAACAGATAATTGCATATATGTAGTCGATGATAGCACGTATCAACGGTTAGGTGAAGAGGGAACAGACAGTAATAATACATGTTATGTTCTCTTACATAAATATGATTTTATGCGGAAAGTGTGGAACAAATTTGAAGTAAATCTAAATATCAAGAAACAAAACCTCAATGAGATCAAAGGAATTGAATGGCTGAACAAGAAATTATGTATTGTAGTTAAATCATGGTCACCAAGTGGGAATTATGTAATATTATGTCAGTTAGAAAATAACAAATGTTGCTGCAATGTTTCACCTTTAATCGAGTTAGCAGCAAATCTGGATATTGAAACAGTCGATAGCTGCGTCGTTGATGATATGTACATTGTTGTTAATTGTTGTTACTTTAACAAAGAGGGCACACTTTCAGAATCTGTGGCTGTTGAGCATATTTGTGCAGGGCCAACGGAACCTGCACTTTACACGTTTCCTAGAGAGAAAATATTTCATGAGCAGCGGTTTATGTTTCCAACATGCAGAGGTGTTATCCGTTCAGGGATATCTTCGTCGAGATACATGTACTTAAATGTATTTCTAGGTCTATCATCGGAAATAAAAGAGGGACTTTTACCGGGATTTGTGTTAAGTCCTACCGGTGATGTCGGTGAAAAAAATTCTGCCCAGGACTGCATCGTTCATGGGGCGTCGTTAAACACAGTGTTTATTCAAAATCCAATCGCAAACAAGATTTATATGTTTGATTTTTGCTCGCAGTCTTTACCCGAAATTCCGTCACCGCCGGGCAAACTGCATCGATCTAAATTTGTTTCCGGGTTTCTCTGTTCCAGTGCACTTTTAAGTCCATGCCCGTTTTGTGCTTTTGAGCAAAAGGTCATTTAACAACGAAAGAAGCGTGTATATGAACATGTACCCGACCGTTGAGTGTTAATGCATATAAAACTTGTCACTAAATGCTTTGTAAATAACTCTGGGCGCAGTGAATATCTATTGAAATGCTATACCCAGCTCACGAAGATTTTAAATTTTGAACAACGAATAGTCAATAAATGACTTATTAGTGCATGACTTAACACTCGCATGTTCAAATGACAACAGTGGTTGATGCAATAGCTTTCCGAAGGTCTGCAATGTTGAATAATTAATCTGGTTGAATGTGAAAGCAGGAATAATAATCCATATTATATCAAAACATTTAGAATTTAACCAGGCATACGTTTCCAAGTTATATTTTTATATCTTTACTTTAGAGTAAGGCAACAATTTTAACAGAGTTTAACTCAATGAATAGTGGCATCTTAACCATTTCCTTACTTAAATGATCCAATATACTTATACATATAGTGGCATACAATCAACAAATATTAACGCGACGATGTTATGTGTACACATATTTAAATACAAACAAACATGTATTATGTAAACTAACAATGCTTACTTTAATGTAATGCATATCGCATAGTATAAATAGTATAATTGTAAAAAAATGTATTAGTTTTCAAAGATATTTTTGTTGTGTATACATGTTTGAATACTTTGTAAAACTTTGCAATCTTTATATTTTGTTTTTTATGCACAAATGTTCTACGAAGCTTCTGATTAATATTTTGTAGGTATACCATATGCTAATCTTACACACCTTTTCACTGTTTTATACATTTATTTACATCAGAAAAAACATGTGTTGGCTGTCATTTTGTTCTTTATATAGATTGCTGAGTAACAATTTAATTAAACATTTATTTTCTTGAGCAATTCAGAGCTTATTGGAAACAGTCTTTTTCGTATACATAAAAGCTATCCAGAAATGCCTGTATGTCAAGGTGTCAAAATGGTAAAAAACGAGTTGTTTCGGGTCGGGTTTGGTATGCTTTAACAATAAATTTCCTTTAAAAAAATTGGTGCTTAAATTAATACTTATGTTATGTTTTGACCTTAACAAACAACTGCTTGAGGAAGATGATTGGTCACAATTATATTCGGTCCAATAACAGTATGGTTGTTAAAAAAATACGAGTAACAAGAATATACATTGTATGTTACACATAATACATTCTGATCAAAATTGTATGAAATGTTCACTTATGATTATGCACACGACATGTTATATTGTTTTCGATAGAGTATCTATAAGCACCAATAGCTCCCACAAACAATGTTTTAATGTCAAGTCTAAACAGGTTATACATAATTTAACTTCAAGAGCGTTACTGGATCTATTTTGAGTATACTTAACATGTTGTACGGGTGCCGTTTTTACCCTGAAAAAATATTTTCATTGGAGCGGCGCAAGTAATTAAGGAGTCTATTTTATACTTACATTTGCATAAAATTATACAAAATACCAAATAATAATACGTTTTGACGATGAAAATGTTCACGTCACGACAAATTCCGTTGTGTATAATAGTAATTTAGCAAACAATAAAACCTCAGAACACAAATTGTATACCGCAGCAGTTTATTTGTATTATTAGTCAAATACTTTATTGACAGCATTTCTATATTAACATGTTTCGTAATAGCAAGACCTGCCTGTTTGTTACCATTACATATCACATTATTTTCTGAAAATCACATTTGTGCATGCTTTAAGTTTGTTGCAAAATAGTTAAAGATAGTATATAGCAATGTGCCTTGATAAATTTAACTACACCTATCTTTAAGAGTAACAGGCGAATCCATCGTTGAATCATATGTTGACATCTCGTGTTTAAAAAGTTCTCAAATTATATACAGTTTCTATTGGCTGATTTTAATTTGAGTAAAGTATGAAAATATTATTTAGATAAAATTACGTTTAGACTGTTCAGTGTGTTGATTAAAATTAACAGATGTAATAAACTCAATTAAACATTTGTATGACATAGGCCATATTCGTTCAAAACTTTAACTGAAATCATTCTTTCTAACAAAGTTTTGAAAAAAAAATCTGCAAAAACAATAGCAACATTCACAAAAGTCTCCTCGATTAAATGGAACAATTTAACTTTAAACTCTTTGACTGACTTGAACAAAATTGCAACAAACAAAGCAATCGGGTTTCGATAAAAATGAACATAAATGTGCTTTACGTACACAATAATCTGTTTACAAACAAAAACTAGCATATCCAATATGATCATTCGAGCCGTTGAATACCATTTTAGGTACGTATCGAACGAGAACGCATATACATTTGGTAAAGTATATTAAATAATGAGGAAAAACGTTTTGTATTATTTTTGCTGCAACTTCTGTATATATACCAACTGTTGTTATTTAGTCTATACATTAATGTGTTTGTGATCTTAATAAGAACCTTCCAAACAGAGAATTCATTAAAACGCTTTATCCATCCGCATAATTGATTTTTCAAAACGATGAAAAAACAACTTATTTATGTAATTGTATATGTTTATTAAAAAAATAAAACAATACTAAATTGCTTTACCATTCTAGAGATTGCCAAGAAACGTGTTTCGCAACCTTGTTGGCACCTAATAATTAACGGATTTACATTAAGACAATACAATTCGGTAGGCAGTGACAATTTGGTGTTCATTATCAAAACATCAAATTCAATTATCTTGCTCGTTTTGCTTTTTTAATTTGATCGTTTAATTAAAGCTTATATTAAACTATAATTATGGTGAAAGGCGCCAACAAATGCTTTACTCAAGACTCAGAACTAAGTGTAGTTCACTTAATCAACATTTATTTAAGTGCAATAATGTACCATCACCCTTGTGTACTTGTGGTGCAATTGAATCGGTTTCTCATTATTTCTTAGAATGTCAACGATTTACACACCAAAGAGAAGTTCTTGTAAACGCAATTGCTCTTTATACCTCCCCAACAATAACATATATATTATTTGGTGATGAAAGTCTTGACTTGAAGAAAAACTCGATTATCTTCGATGCAGTTCATTTGTACATTAAATGTAGTAAACGTTTTGATACGTAGCTGTCTGTCATGTTCCTTGTCGCTTTTTTCTCTCTTTCTTTCTTTAAACAGTTTCGCTTTGTCTTTTCTTCTGTATGCTGTATCTTCACATCTATTTCATTAACCTTGATGAACCTACTCTTTCTTTCTAGATAACATACATCTACGTCATTTGTTTTTTTATTATTATCTTTTATAAATTGAACTGTCCAAATACATGTCTGCTACCTCAAAAAATGTTACACACTTGCTTGCAACTACTGCGTATGGAGAAGAACTTTATAAGATCTCGATCTTTCGTCTAATCCTTTTTTTGAACAACGTGACTTATTTGTAACTGTATACTCTATGCAAATGTATACCATGTTTGTTCGTAAAATAAAATGTGTTTAAACTATATTAAACTACATTCTAAACGTATTAAAATCGGCATGTTTATATATCAAACAATTAAACTCCAGAAACTATATCATAATATTTTCATGGTAAAAAAACACCCTTTTTATTCCAATATTTCGCCCAAATGGGCTTTATCCCTACTGGATATTAGACTGAGTATATCATAATAGAAATTAATTTTCTTCCTACTACTTTTATAACACAACACAAACCACAAGCATAAAATGATAAAAGTTCGATGACCACATTGACAAGTTAATGCAAAGCATGTGGGGATAACCCGGTTTTAGTGATAGCCGAACCTTTCATTTACCCAAGAATTACTCACACAAAAAATGCTCTCCTCAAACGATTTAAATCAAATTCACCAATACATACATAATCAGAGTACTGACAGGACTGGTGTGACGATGCTTTTGAAGAGGATTGATATAAAAGCATCTATTTAAGTTTATCTACATCACCACAATTGTGTATGTTGGTACGAAAATTTTGGTTAGGAAAAAAATGGGTACGAAATTTTTGGGTACAAAAATTATGCACAAAAAAAAATTAAGTACGTAAAAAGATTTGGTTACGAAAAAAATTTGGTAGGAAACAAATTGGGTACGAAAAAAAATTTGGTTTCGAGCACAAATTTGGGTACGAAAAAAAACTGGGTACGAAAAAAATGAGTACGAAAATGTAGGGTACGAAAAAAAATTGATTAAATTACATGCATATGTATGTAGAAAATTATGTCACATTTATGTTTTTTGTTTCAGAATTATTTTTTTTACATTTTTGAATGACACAAAATTGTGTTAGATTTTTAGCAAACAATTGTTACACATGTTGCGCAAATGCCCAGACTTGCATAAATAGTTGATTAGATGCCTTCTTATGAATCTTAAGTATCAGTTACTCAGTTATTATTTGTTCCGTAAACAATCTTGACTTTATTTTGTTATAGACATTTGATTTAAATGTCCATTGGTTATTAAATTGTGTTCCCGGATGATACAAAAGTCTATGCTTCTCTTAAATGTATGAATATACAATGAAAGAGGCTTATGGGCGACAAAGATGCAAACAGTATAGAATTTTGTAGTTGAAGTTGTAGTAGCAGCAATAGTCGTAAAAGCAGTAGTAATAGTAGAAAAATACTATTACAACGGCTATAAATATAAACAAACACGCGAGTTGAAGTAGGTGTTTTGCAGTAGACGTCAGAGTTTAAGTACTAATGCATAGTTCCGCTCACTGACCCGTCCTTAGTGATTGTTGCTACGCTTCACACGCTACATCCAAAATGGCGTCCGCTGATGCTTAAGTATCTGATACGCTTGTAAATATTTCTGACGATATTTCAGTTCTTACCAAATTATTATAAACTAGCAGATAGAATTTTAAATAGAGGTCTTAATTATTAGTCTTTTGGTCGTTGATCACGTGCTTTATCAGTTCAATCAATATTAAACTTTGACCTTTCGATTTTGAGTACGATTTATTGCTGGTTAAAATGACAGCATGATCTAAAACCTCAATGATTTAATAAGTATTTACGGATTTGAATGCAATGGATAAAAAATATGAAAGCTGTATAAAGTGTATACGTTTATCAATAAAGTAAGAACACGTCAATTAAGTAAAAAAAATAGACGAAGTAACAATTCAATTTCTTATACAATATTGAGAATATTAACAGTTATTAAATTTGACAATATCAGCGACATCTTGTACACGACTAAACATCTTTACAAGTATCGAATCAAACCTGTCAATACAATTTATTAATACCAAAAATAAAGGTTTCATTACATATTGTTTACAACCTTTAAATGAAAGTGTCGCTTTAACAACTTTCCGTATATTAAGGCGCGAATCTTTTGCTAAAAACAGTTAACAAAAACGGTTACACGTTATAATTCATAATGAAATACAAAAATAAGTAGATAACATAATTAATAACGTCAATAAACACACACGGAAAGAGCACAGTTTTAATGGAAAACTAATATGACATTCCACGTTAATTATTAATTTCGTCTAAATCGAATACTATGTACAGAGAAACAAGGTATTTATAACCGACCAATGAGGTAACATTATGCAACTTTCAATTTACACAGTGCTATATGACAACAATATGAAATTTGAACAGTGGTAATGTTTAAAGGCCTGGAATATCATTACTTGTAACTAAGTTTTTGGACATTCTTCTAATGCATCTAGTAAAACTGTAAAATAATGTTTATAGTTGATGATTAATATTATTACACGATTTTTCTGCGCTGTTATATGAATTTGCAGCCGATGCTATTGCAAAATGACGTTAAACGATATGAGGTCGATGTATATCGAGTTTTTGGCTTAGGGAAGTTTATGAATTTGGCACCGTGAATTCCATCAGGGAATCGGGCATCGGCCTTGCATGTCACCCACGCACATCTTTGTACATTTTTGAAATTATGTGATTAATACTTTCGTTAGCAACACTTTTCACTATCGATTTAACGAGTGGCGTGTGAACCGTAGCAACAAGCTGTCTCGCAGCGAATACAGTACCGCTATTCGATTGGTTGAAAATACAACTGTAGGAACTATGCATAGCGGTCTTAGCAGCAGAAGCGGTAGTAACATTTGTTTTACCAGTGGTACAAGTAGTCTAGGCAACAACCCTAGAAACGATAGCCTTAGTTGTGATAGCGTTTGAAGTTTGGTGCGTTGTATTTAGACAGAAACAAGAAATTTTTAATTAAATAATGATTTTTTTTCATAATTATTATCGTGTCTCTTTATACATTTCAATATTCATTTTTTTATCTTGAATTGTATTGCTTCATATAACGGAAATGTGGGATTTAGCTTTTGCTTTGTTCTGCAACAGAAATCATAACAAACAACGCATGATAACGCGCCCCACTGGTGAGCATACTTAAATAGAGTTCCATATATACCGCCGTATTGGGAACCATTAATATGAACCAAAGTGCAATTTGCAAGTAAAGTTCATTTGGAGAATTTTTATTTTAAATCCCAAATCACTTTCTTGCCGATATGTCTGGAAGGTGAGCGACATTTTAACATTTAATAAAAGTAATAAAGGGTATAAAACGGCGGAAAATACCTGTCTCGGCATGGACATCGCCATCTTGTTTGTCACGTGAATCTTCAATCAATAGTTTTAGAGTAGTATGCATTTTATTCAATCTGCCAGAGTAATCGATGTATATTTTAGTATTTCCTGAGCCAACTATGAACATTTAAGCGTTACCATACAGTTTTATTTTATCATTGCGTTATTAATAGCACATTTCAATAAAACAATTGTAAATCTTTCATCTACGATTTGACAGATTTCTTTGACAAAACCAGTCGGGTTCCGCCTTTCTGAATAAATTACTGCAGTTCGCGGAGTTCAAACGAACCGCGCATTTACATTTTTAAACATTGAACTATAATAGTTGGTATAGATGGGATTAGTATGTTGTTGATTCGTGTTAATAATGTTTCGTGAATAAAATATTAATAGAAATGCTTTAAGAGCTGTTAAAATTATCTTATTAACTCCGTAAAAAGCAGCGTCATTTGTTTTGTAAATTCGGGATTTTAAGGTTAAAAGTACATATCGCCTTTGTTCGAACATAATGAGTAAATACCGTTTAAATATTTCGCATTGAATTAATAGAATTTGTTATAAATGTATGAATGTCTGAAATTCTGCTCCGATTTCCAAAGAGAGATCACCAATGCACTTTCCGAAAAAAATGAATGCGAGTTGTTGCTCCTTTAAAGGGGCCTTTTCACAGATTTTGGCATGTTTTGAAATTTTTTCATTAAATGCTTTATATTGATAAATATAAACATTAAATTTTAAAAGCTCCAGTAAGAAATCAAAAATAAAATTTAAAAAAAGGAAAAAAAAAAGTAGCCCGCAGCAGGGCTCGAACGAGTGACCCCCGGAATCCTGAAGCAAAAACGCAAAAGCCAACTGAGCTATCCTGCCAAGCATACACAAGATGAGTTTTTTATACGTTATATAAGTAATCTTCGTAGTTTCACAAATTTAAACGACATCAACAGAACTCTCCAAATTATTCAATCGTTTCGCGTTGCAACGCTTTATATATTTTAGGTTTTTAAATCGTCAAAAGATGCATATAACGGCTCTATTAGACCATAGCAAATGTTGAGTAATACTGTTCCCTCACAAATATCATAACTAAACTGAAAATGTGCGAATCTGAAACAACTTTCTTTCAATTTTGTCAATTTACCAAACCGTGAAAAGATCCCTTTAACCCTTGTTCGCTCTCGATCAACAAATGTTCATTCCACGTTTTCAGAGCCAATTGCTTGATTTATTACGATTTACAAAATAACCGCGATTTATCGATCGCAAAAATAAGTTCTGTTTTAAGTCATTGTAATCATGGGCATCTGCTTTATTGTAATGAAATGTTCTCGAAACTTAAAGCGAAGAAGTAAAGCATAATAAGACCTCTAAACAGCGCAATACTAAATGCGCGCTTTAAAAGCATAATTAGTTTAAAACAAAATGGATCATTGTTAGATGTATTTAGTAAAGTATACATTGCAATCATTACTCAAAGAATGAGATTTTATATTGAAGCATACAGTAGGCTTACAGAAGCTCAAGCTGGATTAGGAGCTGGATATACAACTGTGTATAATGCCTTTATCTTATATTCCACTGTTAATAAATATCTAAGCATGAAAGGTAGATCTGTATATATGGCTTTCACTGTTTTTATTACAATATGAACAAAGGCTGAAAGATCAAGCTATGCAAAATTGGAATGCTAGGTGTAGAGAGATAGCAAACTGTGTCATTATATCATGTTTAAACAGTGTTTTGAAGTGGAAAAGTATATAAATATTATAATATTAAAAAAATTAGACAATGTTTTGCAAATTTCCGAATTTCATCACACAACCTCTTGATAGAAAAGGGAAGACATTTTAATATAGATAGAGAATTTCGTGTATGTATATATTGTGAAACACTCATTGAAGATGAGTATCATTTTATGTTGATATGTCCTCCGTATGCTAATATCCGTTCTATGTATATACCATTGTATTATTTTCAACATCCAACTTTAGAGAAATTCTACGATTTGATGTCTACTGAAAATGAAAAGTTAATACGAAACATTGCTATGTATATATATAACTCATTTAAAGAGAGAGATCAGTGGATGGAAATGTACAGATAATAATGTTCTTATAATCATACAGCTTATATTGTTAGGACCATAACCACATGCTGCGTTTTATGATTGTTTTGATGATGTATATATTGTGTTTGGTCCGGAGGCCATATATGCAAATAAACTATTGAATTGAATTGAAACAAAATGGATCAAAAGGCAAAAAGTACCTGTGATTTCCCGTTGCACGTTTCGCTATTTTACTTTGTGGTTGTGTTTGATGCATATTTAGGTCTTCCGTGGATTGCATTTTTATGCAATCAATTAAAACGTTGCACAAATTGGTCACGAACTAATTCTCGACGAAATTAATACAATATTATCTTATTTCTTTTCAGTCATTGCCGATAAGACTGACTTGTGTTCTGAGTGTTCTGAGAAAACTGGGCATAATGCATGTTCGTAAAGTGTCCAAGATAAGCCTGTGCAGTCCGCACAGGCTAATCAGGGACGACACTTTCCGCCTAAAATTGATTTTCTATAAGCACGGACAACCTTGAAACTAAAAATACCATAAAAGCGGAAAGTGTCGTCCCTGATTAGCCTGTGCGGACTGCACAGGCTAATCTGGGACGACACTTTACGCACAATAACTGTGTTAAGACGTGGCCGAAAGTTTTAAATCAATTAAAGTATGATTCTTTTGCTGGACAATTTGTTGTTGTAATGCTGCGGGGAACTTTTTTGATTAAAGAGATATACTTGAAAACTTAATGTACAAATAAAACTGTATGTATATGTATGCAGAGAAAAGAGAGGAGTGGTTAAAAAAATAATGATGCAAAGGCACCAGTAGCAGTAGTTACTACAGATTGCGCGACTTTTGTCAGATGTCAGATTTTGTCAGATTACAAAAGCAACATTCGGACTAGAATACGAAATAACATCATTATGTTTATCATAAAAACACTTCAGCCATAAGTACTCAAATTCTATCATTTGGTCGCAACATCACAACATCTTCAAAGAATATGTTTTTGTGGCAAGGAGACAAATCCTTAATTACGGCCAGCACATGCCTTACGTCACGCAGAGCGCTACAATGTCCGAAATCGAATTACCCGAATGTCCGCCCAATTAGTAACCGCAGTTGCGAATAATCTCCACTAATGAGAAACATTTGCACTCAGTGGCGAAAAGGAGGCTCCGGAACACAATGGGTTACACTAGTGACCGGACCGGACAATATTCACTAATTGGCGGACACTACTTAATTTCGTGCAGGAATTAGTAATCTTTGGACTCTTCTTAAGACGTTGCGATCACTTCAAAGCGGCCTACATGTACACAAGTCATGTGTGAAGAACATGTGGATAAAACGTAGGTTACGCACATGTTTGCGAACCGATTGGAAGATATAATTTATTTTCTCTTTTGTTGTTTCGTCATATTGTTTATTTTAAATCAAGTATATTTCAGCAGCATCTTACAGCCGCTAACTATAATTTATAGATAAATGAGACACAATTATCGGAATTGCACACCATACATTGTGTTATCGTTGCATATAACAAGCATTACAAATACTAGTAAATTAAAGTATTTCAACATAGGGAATCGAGCGAACTATTCTATATTTAAAAAAAATCTATTAACATCGTTGCATATAAAAAAGCATTACAAATACTAGTAAATTAAAGTATTTTTAACATAGTTAAATCGAGCAAACTACCGTATTCTATAGTAACAAAAATCTCTTCACATTTAAAAAATGTTTAAAAAAAAAATTTCCATTTTTCCTTAATAACTGATTGTGGTAAAATTGACCGAAAACGCGTTTTTAAAGTTTGAATTGCATTTGATGAAATGATTTAATATGATAACGTCTATCGCAAACACTTTGGAATAAAGATACTGCATCTATAATTCGCAAATACACATAGATAATGAATATTATCTGAAGCATTGTATACTAAAAATAGTAGCTATATTATAAAATAGTTTGGCAAGCTGTGAGATACATATAAACTTTATAAATTATCAATAAGAGTAACATTGTTACAATCAAATGACACCGTCAAGTTTTTATTCGACAATAATAACATCTCAATTTTAGACATGCTTAAGTGTCAGAGCTTACCAGTCCCGGAGCAATTTTGATTGTAAATATACATATAACTGTTTAGTGGAGATCAAATCCGAATGTAAAAACTTAGTACGGATAAATATTGTAGAATGTATAATTGTATAAGTAAATACACATTACCACTCATTAACTATATTGATATGGTTACCTTGAAGTACATTTGTGTTGTTTGATAAATGCCAGGGGTAGTATTCCAGAAGCTTCCTAAGTTAAATTTTATTTTTATCCTTAAATTGGGAATTTAATTTTTTCTTAAGTGTTTCATTTCATACTGCAGTAGTTTGGCATCGAAAATTACATCAAAATAACATCATTATGTCAATGTTATTTGAGGAATACAAAAAAAAAAAAAAACAATATGCATGTCTTTATTTAGTAAAGAAATACAAAACAATATAGTTTTGAACTTAAGTGAAAATATTTAAGAAATAACTTAAGATGTTTCTGGAATAATAAGTCTGACTACGTGTATATTAAGCGGTGCGTTTCGACTATCGCATTTGTCCGGTGTCACATTTTCTATGCTTATGATATTATGTATGACTTTCCGATGGCTATACGAAAATATTATTGATTTTAAATTAGCTGTAAGTGTAAAATAAGTGCATTTTTTCACTGTAACTACTTTTTAAAGACTAAGATCGCGAAAAGATACAGTAAAAGCCCGATTGTCAACGAAGCCGTGTGCGAAGGTAAGTGGGGTGGGTGGGGATTGGAATAAACTGACGTCATAACGTTGTTTTTCATTACAAATTTTTCATTTAATTGTAACGAAACCAGTTATGAACAACTTTTGAAATTAACTTTACACAAGCACGAAAAACGGCCAGTGATCGGAAAATAGAAGCTCCGGTATTCATCAGTAGTCAATCTAAAATAGCACCCATTTTTTTCGTTTGGTTAATAATCAGGTACACAATGTCTGGGTTATAATGATTGTTTTCAAGCGTAAGCGAACGTTATTGTTAGGCTGCCAAAGGGTCAGTTATAACAGAATTGTCGTCGTGAAAGTTATCACGAATAAAGTGAAAAAGAAGTCCAAGACCTGTAGAAAGAATAAAAACAATTTTTTTATTTCAAAAACACAACTCATTATCAAATACTGTTTGACTTATAATTGATATCTATTGATAAAAGAGCAAATCAGTGGCGTTACGGTGCTTCTTAACGCCCTCCGTGTCAATTACGTATCACGTTTCCATTTTTTGCCGAGTTTCTATATTGATTCACACGAGTTTAATTGCCGTCAAATCCGATCGAATTAAGTTTGATAAGGCCGGACAGGCAACATCTGCATGAATAACTGCGATTGTAAAGTACGACAACCCATCTTAAAACCAACGATAAAGTAGTCCCGTAACGACTATAATAATAAAACGCACTATTTTTTTTCGAACAACGCAATGTGCATGTGCTTTACTTATAAATACACTGCTTTCATGAATTACTGGTGTAAAAGACCTAGACTTCTTAAACACGCATTGGTGAAATTCTCAATACTTTTGGCATCCAAATGGTTATCATCCTTTGGTGTATATACACACTTTAACCATTCACGTTTCGAAAACGCGTCAGAACAAAAAAAATTATTAGGTGACCCTATCTCCCTCCTCGATTTAGTTTGCTTCATTTCCTTCCTCGCTTTAGTTTACTCCATCCATCTCTCTCCTCGCTTTAGTTTACTCCATTCATCTCCCTTCTCGCTAAAGTGTCCTCCATCCATCTTCTTCCTCGCTTCAGTTTATTCCATCCATCTTCCTCCTCGCTTTAGTTTACTCCATCCATCTCCCTCCTCGCTTTAGTGTACTCCATCCATCTCCCTCCTCTCTTTAGTTTACTTCATCCATCTCCCTCCTCTCTTTAGTTTACTCCATCCATCTCCCTCCTCGCTTTAGTTTACTCCATCCATCTCCCTCCTCGCTTTAGTTTGCTCCATCCATCTACCTCATCGCTTTAGTTTACTCCATCCGTCTCCCTCCTCGCTTTAGTTTACTCCATCCATCTCCCTCCTCTCTTTAGTTTACTCCATCCATTTCCCTCCTCGCGTTAGTTTACTCCATCCATCTACCTCATCGCTTTAGTTCACTCCATCCGTCTCCCTCCTCGCTTTAGTTTACTCCATCCATCTCCCTCCTCTCTTTAGTTTACTCCATATATCTCCTTTCTCGCATTAGTTTACTCCATCCATCTCCCTCCTCGCTTTAGTTTACTTCATCCATCTTTCTCCTCGCTTAAGTTTACTCCATACATCTCCCTCCTCGCTTTACTTTACTCCATCCATCTCCTTCCTCGCATTAGTTTACTCCATCAATTTCCCTCCTCGCTTTAGTTTACTCCATCCATCTCCCTCCTCGCTTTAGTTTACTCCATCCATTTCCCCTCCTCGCTTCAGTTTACTCCATCCATCTCCCTCCACGCTTTAGTTTACTCCATCCATCTACCTCCTCTCTTTAGTTTACTCCATCCATCTCCCTCCTCTCTTTAGTGTACTCCATCCATCTCCCTCCTCGCTTCAGTTCACTCCATCCATCTCCCTCCTCGCTTTAGTTTACTCCATCCACCTCCCTCTTCGTTTTACTTTACTCCATCCATCTCCTTCCTCGCTTTAGTTTACTCCACCCATCTCCTTCCTCACTTTAGTTTACTCCATCCATCTCTCTCCTCGCTTAAGTTTACTCCATCCATCTCCCTTCTCGCTTAAGTGTACTCCACCCATCTTTTTCCTCGCTTCAGTTTATTCCATTCATCTCCCTCTTCGCTTTAGTTTATGCCATCCATCTCCCTCCTTGCTTTAGTTTACTCTATCCATCTCCCTTCTCGCTTAAGTTTACTCCATCCATCCCCCTGTTCGCTTTAGTTTACTTCATCCTTTTAGTGTTCTCCGATCCCCCCCCCCCCCCCCGACCCCCCCACCCCAAACCTCCATCGGTCTTCCTTTTCTAAGTAAAAGATACACAACCGCGAAACTTTCTTATCACTATGCTTCATTATTCACGACGCTTATTCATTTCTAATTGTGAATGTACTTCCTTTATTCTTAATAAGAAACTATATATCAATAATTATTATTTTTGAAAGAAACTATTGCAAGTGGTCATTTGAACTGTGTACTAATTCCTGACAAAAGCTGAAAGGGTTTAAATTGGTGCTAACGTAATTTAATTACGTCCCTTGAATCTCGGTATTACAGTTATACAGAGAGTTGCCAATTAATGCAAATGACATTTGTCTGAGCATTTCTTATAACCGACCTGTTAATTTTAGATTTCACAACAGCAACAATGAAATTTTAGAGATAAATATAGCGCCTTTAACAAGCAATTGTATGATAACAAACAGTTATGATTGTATAACATCGGTCAAAGCAATTACACACCACCGACACTAAATGTTATAGAGCCTGCATATCCTAGTCGAAACAATCTTTTGGATACAGATGTGTTTTCATTTTTGAAGATGACAAGGTCCTTCCGCGCCTGAGGCTGAAATACGTAAGGACTGAAATACGTAGTGTGCCCTAGCACTCCAAACTAATTAATTAAATTACTAAACTCGCGATGGGTATGAGTGATGTTTTATATAGCTGCAATGTATGCCTACTTAGTTTTTTTAACGAAAAATATTCAATTTTGAGATGGTATTTTGCCGCAGGGATTGAGAGGGACGGAGTACCCTGAGGAAACCCAACCTGTGCGGAATGTTGACCGTTTTCTTTGTAACCACCAACAAAGCTCAAATGTGCCGGGAGCGGGCATTGAACTCGGGTCACCGAGCTGAGAAGCGAGTGTATCAGCCACTGCGCTAGCCGGACATTTGGCTGCACACAGGACGATACCATTTCATTTCTTTAGCAAGTAATAATATGTCTTTGATTACTGCACACCACGCTTACGTTATGTCTCTATTGTGGCATGAAGTTCTTTGGTATATAATTTTTGTGTAACGTACTATTTGATAGAGTACGCAGGCAGTCTCCGCGTAAGTCAAAACAACCCTCCTGGCCCAGCGTCTGGGAAATCTTATAACTGTTATCTGCGCCAATAATAATTAACTGACCGGTAAATTACTTTTATTTTCTTAAAATCGTTGCCATCGTGAATTGTTAAGTGGCCATAACGGCCAGTATCGTAGCATTTTTCCTGTCTTAATAATATACAAAATGTAGTTGGAATCGATTCGTCCGAGGGCCGACAGCCGTTACGGAACATGATGACATGAGCGGAGATAATACATTTGAAGCTATTTTACTGCTCGGATTTATTATTATCTTATAGTCCATGTTATGGTCTTAACGTGCCCGGTGTTAAGCACCTTAAGTGTATTGCACCTCGATTCTAATTCAAAAGACGATGCGTATACATGTAGGTGAGTTTAAGCGAGATACGAACGTGCGACTCCTGGAATATGAAGCAACTGTTTTTCACTTGACCAACAAATCAACTCATGTGTGCACACTTCCCCGCTTACCACTTGTTACACTACGCATAATTGTATGATGTGTGCCTATTTATGCTTTGTTTATATATTATAAGGAAACGTTTTCTACAAAATTTCTTCTAAATTTCACTAGTCAATTCACACGTGCTATATTTGCATGGAACATGGCGGTCTGAGTCAAAACATCTGGATTTTTGTATCCGAACAATAGCATACGGCTCCATTGTGTAGAAATGAAGTTCAAACGTCCATATGAATACTCTAAAAAGCTTTTATATCGACATCGTTATTATCGTCTCCTCCATATTGTATCACTACTGCTTGTCCCTGTCAAACTGCGGCATAAGGATAACATTATGCAATTCCAGTAAGTCTAGTTTCGTAATCCATTACTTGTTATACTCAACGTAAGCTCTCTTCCATAAGTTTAAATGAACACAATTTGATTTCTCGATTTACACAGTGCTTGTATGATTTAAGAGACACATTGTAAAACGCACTGCATTTGTTGACCGAAATAAGCAGAAAAAGAGAACACGTTTATATGAGTCGTGCTCTGTAAAAATGAGGTTTAACCCTTTGCATGCTGGGAAATTTGTCATCTGCTATAATGTCGTCTGCTGAATTTCTAAAATTAGCATTTTCTTCGATTTTTTTCAAAGAATACTATCAGAATAGCAAACAGTTTGGATCCTGATGAGACGCCACGTTTTGTGGCGTCTCATCTGGATCCAAACTGTTTGCAAAGGCCTTCAAAATTTGGTTGCAGCACTGAAAGAGTTAATGCTTGTGCATAAAGTGTCGTTCCAGATAAGATAGTGTAGTCCGAACAGGCTAATCAGGAACGACACTTACCGCCTAAATTGGAATTTTGATAAGAAGAGACGTTCTTCGAACAGAAAATATTATAAAGGCGTAAAGTGTTGTCCCAGATAAGCCTGCGAACTGCACAGGCTTATCTGGGACGAAACTTTACGCACATGCATTATGCCCCCTTTTCACAGATCACGGCCCACATATTTCGGAGCCTTTACATCGGAAGTATTTCGTATCCAGCAAAGTCAGAGAACCATATGGTCTTGCGAATCAAGTATTCCTAAAAAAAGAGTCATTATTAAAACATGAATCAACAACAGCATTAACTCTCATATCTACATAAACTAAACAAAGCGCACTAAATAATATGAGTCTCGTTCTGAGAAAACTGGTCTTAATGCATGTGCGTAAAGTGTAGAAGAGACTTCCTTTAAACGAAAAATACCATAAAAGCGGAAAGTGCCGTCCCTGATTAGCCTTTGCGGACTGCATAGGCTAATCTGGGATTGCACTTTTTACGCACATGCATTAAGCCACGTTTTCTCAGAACGCGTCTCATATGAGTACAACGTGATATTTTGTTTCTTATGTCTTGCCGGTCTTGGAACGCCGTGAACTTTCACCAGCTCTGCTGCGGTCGTTTACATAAACCGTGTATGCTCTTTCCGTGGTCATAACAAGACTACTAAACATTCCTCGTCGACCTGAATGTTTTCAAAACATCTTGGCATTTGACCATAAACATTTTAGCATACAAAGCGTTTGAAATATACCATACGCGTTGTTTTCATGGATGTCGTTATATTAAACGCACTCGTAGCACTCGTAGAAATGTCTGATTAACATTTAGTTCACTCATTTTATGCATAACGTGAAAAGTCTTAAAAAAGCATAACCAGCTTCAAATGCATAAACGCTGCATAGAAGAGTTTTTTGTAAACGGGGATGGCATATTAAAATACATGTACGCAATGTAGTTGTAGTATAATTTCAGGTTTTAAAGATTGAGCATGTGTAGATTGCACACTGCTTCTCTATTTTGTACTACACGTTTTCGGTAAACGCATAACATAATGCTTAAATTTGCATTCCATAATGCTAAAATGAGAAACTTGCATTTTAACGAAATATGGCTACAGATCTGGGTGAATACATTCGAAGAAAAACAAGTGCAGATTGATTCTGTCATTTCTGTCAAACATTAAATTCATCCTTATTATTATAGTGCCATGTTACCTTTCCACATTGTACACATGGCTTTCTCCAGGCTGTACCGACTGAAAACACTGCCAATGAAATTTACTGTCAAGATGTAACAAGACATAATCTTTGTCGATTTTTAAATCTCACACTGCTGTGGCTTCTTTAATGGACCTTAGATGGTCTAATAAATTACCATTCGTGCAAAACTTTATATTTCAATAAATTGTTGGAGCGGTATGTGTTGTCTTTTAGTTTAGGTTTTATTTTTTTCTGAATGAATTCGATGGGGAAACAGGCGTGATGCGTCTGTCACCCGCGCAAATAGCTATAGAAATGGAAGGAACGCGTGAAACAAATGGCTTCTTTCTCCACCCACTATCTCGGCCGAGCATCTGTAAATATTACTACGCGCGCGCGCGATAAGGCGGTTAATTGTTTGCATAGGCCTCAGGAAAATATGGTGCCCTGTTTCCAGCGAAAGGAATGTGCAGAACTCCGAAGTTTATTCTTGAGTTCGACATGTTTGTTTTACTTTTGGTCTAAGAACATGCGGAATGAGAAGGAAAAATCTTTTTGGATTAAATTATCTCAAGAAGAAGTACCAAAGAAAAGATGCAATGAATAAGTTGTGAATTTTTCCTTTATAATTCGTATGCACAAGTAGTAACTGCTTTTGGCGGGTATAGGGACAAATCGGACCACAGACCACACGGACCAGGCCACACGGACCAGACCACACGGAAGAGGCTTTCGGAACATACGGACCTCATGTTTAAACGACATGGCGCTTATTTTCTAAACACGAATTAATTAGTATCATGTTGACTATGTATATGCTAGAGCAAACAATAGTTAAACACGTTTGTGTTGAAAGTAATTCAATAAGCTTATTTCATAATATTTTCAGATATAAAACTCATTTGTATTGTATTTTCATTCATTAATTGGAGCAGTGGGCTTCACGTACACCATCAGGTACATGTTTAAATTATAAGTTACCGGTAATCTAAATGAAAATAACACGTTTACCATGAATCGGTGGTTAACAGCGGTAATTATTTCTTAAACTGAGAACTGTTGTTAACTAAGGTTAACTTTCTAACATTACTGGACTATTTGACACACATGTTTCTATCTAAAGAAAAAAAAACACATACAAACATGCAATTTCAAATTATTCATCGTTAAATGACAGTTTTTGTTTTCATATAATGTAAGTTAACTTTACTAGTGAAACGGATATCTTTAAATGTCAATAAAGGTGCAACACTCGCATGTGCGACTGATATCGCCAGAATGTAAAGGGATATTGGCATGAATTGAAGTTTGTTTGTAAACGCTTTAAATTTGATTAATATGAAAATTTGAACTAAATAGCAAAACAAGTAATTAAAAAACAAAGAACACAGTCACCATGCTCGAACCACTGAGCCTTGGATTAACCCTTTCAGTGCTGGAACCGAATTTTGAAGGCCTTTGCGAACAGTTTGGATCCTGATGAGACGCCACAGAACGTGGCATCTCATCAGGATCCAAACTGTTTGCTATTCTGATAGTATTCTTTGAAAAAAATCTAAGAAAATGCTAATTTTAGAAATTCAGCAGACAACATTTTAGCAGACGACAAATTTCCCAGCATGCAAAGGGGTAAAAACCTAGCACTTATACCACTCGTCCATCTTTGCTCATTAAAGGGGCCTTTTCACGTTTGGGTAAATTGACAGAATTGAAAAAAGTTGTTTCAGATTCGCAAATTTTCGTTTTAGTTATGATATTTGTGAGGAAACAGTAATACTGAGCATTTACCATGCTCTAAAATAGCCATTATATGCATCTTTTGACGATTTAAAAACCTGAAAACTATAAAGCGTTGCAACGCAAACGAATTAATAATTTGGAGAGTTCTGTTGCTGTCGTTATATTTTGTGAAACTATGAGGATTGGTTATATAACGTATAAAATGCATCCGATATTGTATAAGGAAGATGGCCGAGAGGTCTATATAGGAGGCTTTTTACTCCAGGACTTTAGGACTCCAGGGGTCAGTGGGTCGAGCCCTGCTGAGGGTTACCTTTTTTTCTTTTTTAAATTTTATTCTTGACTTTTTACTGGAGAATTTTAGATCCAATGTTTACATTTATAAATAGAAAGCATTTAATGACAAACTTCAAAACATGCCAGAATCTGTGAAAAGGCCCCTTTAAGTGTCCGGTGTATTTTATACATCATATAAGCGATCACCGTAATATAAAATATAACGATAACAACAGCTCTCTCCAAATTATTCAATCGCTTCGCGGTTGTAATGTTTTGTAAGTTCCAGGTTTTTGAATCGTCAAAATATGCATTTAATGGACATTTTAGAGCATGGTAGTGTTAAGTATTTCTGTTTCCTCGCAAATTTCATAACTACAACGAAAACATGCAAATCTGAAACTTTTTTTTTCAATTTTGTCAATGTACCAAAACGTGATATCGGGTGCCGGGTCACGTGACTTTTTGGGTTCCACCTTTTAAACCCGACGGTAAGTGGTGCTTTATTTCAAATAACTTTTTAAGTTTTCTAAAGAATTTCAACAAGAGAATAAAAGACAGATTTTTATGCTGCTTATGGCAATGTGAAAAACATCAGCATAACTTTATTTCTGTTCTTATTCTTGTTAAGAAATTCCATGTTTACTGCATTCATTGTACACGGTTATCATTTACGCAACGTGAAATTTTGTCACCGATTTCAGACGTATTCTTATACCTTAAGATATCGGCAAAAACTGCAAGATTATCTGTCTTTTAAGCACTATAGATGTTTGCACATGTATTTCAATAACTTGAGGTATTTGCAAAAATTAAGTTCTTAACGGCGTGTTTACATTCTGTCCAGCCCGTGTGTAAATCCCTGAAAACCCCGTTGAGTCTGCACCCTGGACAAGGTACCTTTAATTAACCTGTTACCACTTTGATACGTATTTTGACGCACTTGCAGTCCCTCAGAATATTAGATTCATTTAAAGACCTTTCTTACACGATTCAAATTTTAAAGGCTTCATTTCCAACCCATTAGATACTGATGAGCAGGAAACAGCATAAAACATAAACAGTCTGCGAGTTACTCCCAGACTGTTCTAGTTTTATGCTGTTTGCACAGAGCCATTCGCACTTTGCTTCTAAGTGGGAAATGGTTAATCATCGGCCTACGTTTGCATCTCTGTTAAGCGCTATTTGTGACACCTTCTGCTTCATACTATCAGATACGCTAATTGTGTTGACACGTCTTTAATTGATTAATTAATTGCTTTTCAATTCGACCAAGCAAGAAAGTGTCTGTAACTCGGTTATGAGGACATCGTATGATCGTGTGTACGAACTGCCGCGATAGACGTTCGCACAACTTCTGTCACTAGCCGACATCTGCCCCGCGTTTTAAACGAGAGCGCCGATGGCGTTTAAAGTCCATTGGCAACATACATGGGAGTTTCTGCTGGAGTAAATGTTAAAGGAATAGTCGACTGAATGAAAATCTAAAAGGCAATCAAAACGATTTTTTTTAAAGAATAACTACATATACATTAAACAAGAGGTGGCGAACTATTGCAAACCATCTTATATAATCGGAAAATCAGAAACATGTATCAAGGGATCTTGGTATTTTGCGAGCAAGTAAATGCCCGAATATTCATGTTATTTCTGAGGGGCTAGAAGTTTATGTATGTTCTTGTTCTAATTAACGTTATCATAACATCATTACTATTTACGAGTCTGAACGACCTTTTCCTTGCGGAAGCTAAGGTCAACGTTATGTCGTTGTTTTGTTACTATTCATTATACTGTTACGATCGCTTCAGTTTCATTTGAAACGAACCATTCGTTGTTGTTTGGTTGTTGTTGTTGTTGTTGCTATATTTACCGTCTTCGTGACATACGCAAAATATTATATGCACGTTCTAATTTTGAGCACACGCTATGCAGTTTTTAATCACGATTAAAATTATTTAAATAATTTCAATTAATATGCAAAATAATTTGCAGATTAATATCAAAATGAAACTCCGCCAATGCCGGTCCCAAGCCCGGATGAAAAAGGAGGAGGGTTGTGCGTAGGGCCAGCACCCCGACCATGAAAACAAAGTACGCTACAGAAACCCGAAACAGCAACACAAAATGAGGATTTACGGTATCGACCCGGGGGAGAGCGTATGAAACAGAGAAATCTGCGGACAAACCTACTCTCCTCCAAGAACGTTTCACGGATAGGATTTTGGAATGTGCGAACATAATATGAATCAGGCAGGGCAGCTCAAATTGCCAGAGAAATGGAGAAGTTCCGCACAGACATCATGGGCTTGAGTGAAGTTAGATGGACAACAGCTTGAAAAGTCATGCTAGCCACTGGCCACACCCTCCGGTTCTCTGGACCACAAAATGAAGAAGACAATCACCACAATGGGGTTGGATTGCTTCTAACAAATACTGCTCACAAGAGCCTTCTTGAATGGGAACCAATCAATGACAGGATCTTGAGAGCCAGGTTCAACTCTAAGTTCCAGGAAGTGACCATCATTCAGTGTTACGCCCCTACAAACCTGACAGATGACAACACCAAGGAAGATTTCTATGGCCATCTCCAGAGCGGCCTAGATAAAGTCCCAAAGCGCGACATCACTATAGTCATGGGCGACATGAACGCCAAGGTAGGTTGTAACAACACAGGAAAGGAGCTCATCATGGGAAAGCAGGGAGTTGGAGATATCAATGAGAACGGAGAGTTATTCACTGACTTTTGTGAACTGAATGACCTTGTCATAGGTGGCACCATATTTGCTCACAAAGACATTCACAAAGTTACATGGACATCACCCGACAAGTCAGTGAAAAACCAGATTGACCATTTGGCGATCTTGCGAAGATGGAGGACAACCCTCAGCGATGTCAGAGCTTATCGAGGAGCAGAGATTTGCTCAGACCATGAACTTCTCAAAGCAAAGCTTCAGGTCAGAATTGCAAGGGTCAGAACGCAAGGGAACACCAAGAGTCCACGCTCCGATATCACCAAGCTGAAGACGCCTCAGGACAAGCAAGAGTTCTCCATCAGTCTGAGAAACAAATTCGAAGCTCTGGCGGATGCAGATGCTGACTCGCTGGAGAATAAATGGGAACAGGTAAAGAACACTTTCACAGTCTGTCTGTGAAGAAAGGCTCGGCTTCCGAACTCGAATCAACAAGACTTGGATATCTGATAGTACCATCAGTAAGATTGAAACGAAACGAACAACCCGGCAAAGGCTTCTCCAAGCCAAAACCAGAGAACAGACACAAAGAGTTCAGAGCGAATATAAAGCTTACAAAAGGAGGTTTTAAAAAGCTGCAAACAAGACAAACGGATACTGAATGACCACCTAGCAGTTGAAGCAGAAAAAGCTGCACAACAAAATGACATGGCTACCCTATACCAGATAACTCGCCAGCAAGCAGGACGCCAAAGCAACTCAAACACACCAGTGAAAGACCGAAATGGAAACATCTTGTCCAAGCCAGAAGACCAGCTGAAAAGGTGGAAGGAGCACTTTGAGGAACTCCTGAACGGGCAACCAGGAACGCAACCCCCCATCATTGAAGAGGGTCTTAACCTGGCAATTAACACAGGACCAATAACCAAACAGGAAATCACACAAGCCATCAACAAGATAAAGAACAGGAAAGCCCCAGGGCCTGACAAAATCCCACCAGAAGCGATGAAGGCATCAACAGACGTCACTTCTGAGATCATGATTGACCTCATCCAACAGATCTGGGATACAGAAGAAGTTCCTGTTGAGTGGCAGACAGGATATCTTGTGAAGCTTCCAAAGAAAGGCAACCTGAGTGACTGCAACAGTTGGCGAGGTATCCAGCTGCTATCCATGCCCAGCAAGGTACTTTCGAGGATCATTCTAGAGAGAATAAAAGCCGAAGTCAACAATCTTCTTAGAGAAGAGCAAGCAGGCTTCAGAGCAGGAAGATCATGTACAGACCAGATTGCAACGCTCCGAATCATCATCGAGCAATCCATTGAATGGAACTGTCCGCTGTATGTCAACTTCATCGATTTCAAGAAGGCGTTCGACACAGTGGACAGAGACACGATCTGGAAAATACTGATGCACTACGGCATCCGAAACAAGATGGTGAACATAATTCGGAGCCTGTACAACAACAACCTCATCCAAGCCATCAACGACATGGACCTCTCTGAGCCTTTCAAGGTACGCACTGGGATCAGACAGGGCTGCCTTCTCTCTCCTATGATTTTCTCGCTAGTCATTGACTGGGTAATAAAAACAACACTGGATACACCAAGATTAATACAGTGGACCCTTCAGCGCAAGCTGGAAGACCTTGATTACGCCGATGACATCGGGCTCCTGTCCCACACTTCCGCCCACATGCAGCAGAAAACAGAAGAACTGCAGGAAATAGCCATATCATCAGGGCTAGAGGTCAACATCAGCAAAACAAAATGCCTCATGATCAATCCAGGCAGCAGACAAGGCATCCACATAGAAGGGCAAGCCATTGAAGAAGTTGACCACTTCATATACCTGGGCAGCATTGTCAGCAAGACAGGAGGTACAGAAGAGGACATCAAGGCCAGAATAGGGAAAGCACGCCACGCATTTGTGACAATGAGACCAGTGTGGAAAAATCGGAACATCGACTGGAAAACAAAGATCAGGCTCATTAATACCAATGTCAAGACAGTCCTCCTTTATGGCGCTGAAACCTGGAAAAGGACTAGACGCCTGGACCAGAGTCTGCAAGTATTCATAAACAAGTGTCTTAGGCAGATCCTAAGGATGAGATGGCCAGAGAAGATTTCAAACCAGGACCTATGGGCAAGAACAGGGCAGCAACCGGTTACGAACTCCATACTACAGAAGAAGTGGAGATGGATCGGACACACGCTGCGAAGAACCCAGCCTAACATAGCAAGGCAAGCCCTGGATCGGAACCCTCAAGGACAAAGAAGAAAAGGTAGGCCTACAAACTCCTGGCGCAGAACACTGGACACTGAGCTTCGCAAGATAAGGATGTCATGGAGAGAAGCAAAGGCCCGGGCCATGGACAGAACCAGATGGAGAGCTGTGGTAAAGGCCCTATGCTCCGACCGTGGCGAAGAGGACTAAGTAAGTAGTAAGTAATATCAAAATGCTGTAATTTGAACCCATCTCTTGCCTCCAAAAATCGCATGGCAAAAGTTTGACGTCACAAAGTTTAACGATATTTCAGCGCTGAAAAAAGTTGACAGTCTTCTGCAAGAAAAAAGAAAATTATTTATCTGTTAAAACTATTTAAAGTTACCTACCCCAATAATAAAGACATTGGAAAGTATGTTATCTCAGAATAAAATACGACGAGATTCACTTTGTAAAAATACCCTACATATTTTAGTATGCAAAAAGTTAGCAACAAAACGTTAGGACCATGTTTATTGGAATTCATTGGAATGATGGCATATATGAAACTACGGTAATTTAACCCAAATCTCCTTCCCATCCACGTTTTAATGGAATTGTTAACAGATTTTGGCATTTGTTCATATCATAAGATATGATTTCTTTCAAATCTTTAATGTTTTAAATAGAATTAACTAATTATTATAGTAAGCAAAAAAGGGGGAAAACGTCGGCGATTTTCGCACCCGTTATGATTTTGCCTGTAAGCGGATGCGCTACCACTGCGCAACGCAAACTTTTAACTATCGAAGCGAAACACAATATCTATAATTATCTTATCTTTTTCGTGTGCCAACATCCTTCTCAATCGGGCATTTTTACCGCATTTTTACACTCAACCGACCGGACTGTGTTTCCAATGTGTGGTTATGAAATCCATAGGCCAAGCTAATGGACAAAAAATCAGGGAAAAGGGACTATGTGACCAACCAGGCTCCAACTTATATTTAACAGACTCGAATGATCAACACCATCTGGACAGTGGAAAACTGATAGGTATAAAACCGTTCTGTGCGAACAGACAATACGATACAGGTTAAAATAGCCGCATACATCGAAGAGCCAAAAAGAGGAATCACCCCTTCTACCTCGTAATAACACTGTTGTATGGTGAGCAAACAATGTACCAATGCAATGCAAGCTAAATGAAGAAAAATGTTGAAGCTTCTACAAAAAGAATATGCTATATATTTACAGAAAATTCTGTAAAGTTGTTAAATCTTTAAATATAATATTTAATGAACATGAAGTTCATTTTATTTCCAACATGGCTCTTATTATCCTGTGAATAAGCATCAACTTAAACCCATTAATGCCTAATCGACTCTCCCATCCTTCTAAAATGGATCAATTTATTTCCAAAACTAGGGATGTCTAATATATTTATTTCTATATTTAGAGTATTTCTTATAGAAATTCCTTTAAGCAAACAGCGCGGGCCTTAAGGAGACGCCGCATCATGCGGCAGTCTCATCTGGGTCTACGCTGTTTGCCAATGCCTTTTTTCTAGACGCTAGGCATAAATGGGTTAATACTTTATGAAATTTATGGATAAAAAGATTGAATGACCGCGAAACAACTATTATTTCAGACATAATCTGTATTGTCCGCCAATCTTTAGCCCGTAAGGCCCGTAGTCAGCATCGTCCTTAACATGGACTTGATCACATTTAGGAAAATTTACTAATGCCTGTTGACACAACATTCATTCAGGTCTATGTTGGTGGTCAAATGATCAATGAACAATCTACAATCGGATCCGAAAAAAACTTCAATATATTTTCAAATGGGTCACAAGTCAATCGAATACAGTACAATACTTATACATGTATTTAATAATATAAATGCATTAAGATTTATTTGGTTTTGGTTTTCACCGCGTTTATAAAGAGTGTACAAGATAATTTTAAACAAAGGTAATACAATATATTTAATCTATACCATACATGCCATATTAAAGCCCCATATTTTATTTAAAGATTATATATTTTTATATCTTATTCATATTCATAAAACTAAAATACATCGTATCTGGACTAGGCTAGATTTCGAACGATCAAACAAAGCATGAGCGAAATTTCAATATTTAAATATCGTGTCATCAAATTCTGAATGTTAATTTTAAAATAGGTCAAAATATTTAAATCTGCCATAAATATCAACTCATTAAAACGTGAATTATTATTCAAAGGAGACGCTTCAAGAGGTTCTAGCATAATTCCCCGTGTATTCAAACAAATATTTGAGGACGTGTCGACAAGACGTGTTTGTATAAGAATCCCTAGTACTTGCCATTAACGAACTATGTACATAGTCGGACATTGATTGAGCGGAAACGTAATGATTAATTATTAATATTTAAACAGACAACCCATCGGAGTTCGAGTTTGTTTTGATCAAATCTTGTTAGAAAAAATGGTCCAGACGAAAGAAATCCGTTCTCATTAAACAATACTCAACCTGTCGTATGCGTTAAGCTGTTAAGCTGTATCACAAAATGCGAGTATTTTGAAAATGAACGTCGTCATTCTTTTAAAAAAAAAACAGCATTTTCTATGTCAGCTTTTAAAATGTACACGGAATATTCTAAATCACAATAATCAGAATACTCACAATGGCTTTGTTCGTGGAATGCAACACGTTAACCCATTTATGCCTAGCGTCCTGAAAAAAGGACATTGCAAACAGCGTAGACCCAGATGAGACGCCGCATAATGCGGCGTCTCATCTGGGTCTGCGCTGTTTGCTTTAAAATAATTTCTTTATGAAAAATTCTTAATATAGAAATAAATATACTTGACATCCCTAATTTTGGAAATAGATTGATCCAATTCAGAAGGATGGGAGAGTCCACTAGGCATAAATGGGTTAAACAATGGTCGATCCATGGTATTTGTTTGCTATCCAATAGATTATGAGCCGCTCTCTGTGAAAAGGTGGTTTAATGCATGTGCGTAAAGTGTCGTCCAGGATTAGCATGTGTAGTCCGCACAGGCTAATTAGGGAAGACACTTTCCGCTTTTATTAGCATGTGTAGTCCGCACATTTATCAGAACGACACTTGCCGGATAATTTGGATGTTTGCTTAGAATATGCTTTCATTCAACGAAAATTAAAATGCAATGGGAAAGTGTCGTCCATGATTAGCCTGTGTGGACTGCTCTTGCTAATCTGGCATGAGACTTTACGCACATGAATTAAACCCCATTTTCAAGCGAGGATCTTTAGAACAACACGAGAATAGAGATCAAACCCGAGACCTCGCGATCGCTAGACGAACACCATATCCATAATACCATTGCGACTTCCTTTGCCTAAGCAGTTTTCGTACACGAATATTTACAGAAAGTGCAATTATTTCATGCGTCTTTAATAGGTGATTCCAAAATTTCAAATTGCATCAATTACGACGACTTGAATTTTCTTTTAACTATCATGTCGTCGTACATTGTTTACGTGTCGGTATTTATTAATTCACTTGTAGGTCCAATACTCTAAATTGTATTTGGCCTATGTTTGATACTAACTATTATATAAGCAATCCGTAATTGGGATACATGCTTTCGTGTGCAACTTTTCACAAAATGTGTGTGTAAAGGTGTTGTCCCATGCAAGCATTGCTTTATTGAAAATTGACCTTTCTGTGTTTAATGAATTTCATTGTTATACAATTCTTCTTGATTACATCTTGGTCCATTAAAATAACTAAGCATTAAATGATTTAAAGTATATACTATTAAATGCTGCGAATGTCTTTGACTTAACGTGGTCACCGTTGACTGTCGATACCAGCAACAAGTGTTTAAATGTGTAAAAAATATTGGTCACGACTTACCAGAACAGAGAATAAAATTAATATTACACTCAAACAGACATACCCGATATTAAGAAGCCATGACGACGACAGCATATCTAATTGTTAATGAAATATTAAGTTATGCTAATTGTGTATGGTTTCGGCTACAGTCGTGATGGCTTATGTGATGAGAACACATGTGCGTCCCTCACGTAGTTCAATAACAGACTGAAAGACTGCCCTCTAGAAGACCTTCAAGCAGAAACCAATGAGTCCCAGAAAGCGATTCATTATAAAGAATACAACTGCCTTGCTTAATAAATATTTAAATCTCTAGATTTCCCATTCTTAATGAAACAATACTCTGGCATTCAGATGCTCAAGACACAAGTTGGTGGTGGTAAAAGGACTTTATTGATATTGAATTATTGATAGAAACGCTAGATCTGGTGTAGTGTTTTTTTTTTATTTTCTGACTATGTATGCCATTGGAAACTGATATACACTTTCTGATAAATTGGTAATTGTATGATACCGTCAGGTTAAATGATACCGTCAGGTTCAATTTAACCAGTTTCAAATGTTTATATAGAATTCGAAGTGTTGACTCGTTTCATTTAATTATGTCTGACACTAGGGAGGATAATTATCTGATTTTAAAGAGTTAGATAAGTTTGTGCACAAGGCGAAGCTGCTAAGATAAACTTGTATCGATAGAAATACCAAGTGATGTTTTTATTACATGATTCTCAGGCGCAAAGCCATTGACTGCCATTATTTTCTTTATGAAATATAAATATTGGCCCTGCTCTGTGAAACAGGGGTTTAATGCATGTGCGTAAAGTGTCGTCCCTGGTTATCACAGGCTAATCATGGGACGACACTCTCCGCCTGTATGATACGTTTTGTTTCAAACGAGACTCCTAATATCAAAATTAAAGTTTAATCGGATAGTGTCGTCCCTGAGTATGCCGGTGCGGACTGCACATGCTAATCTGGGACGACACTTTAAGCATATGCATTAAACCCCATTTTCCCAGTGCAAGGCCCATATGTGTTCTTCGTAAAATCACTTAAAACTGTTCTTATGTATTGTATATCTTTGCTATTTTGTGTGTATGCGAATATATTATTTTCTGTATTATTTATATGCTGAAACTTGTGAACGCGGCCCCTAATAATAATAAACACGTGTTCTAGTTTTATTATTACCATTACTATTAGCAGTGGTATTATTAAGAGCATTATGTTACTCCATATGTGTCACATTTTACATGAAATAAAACGAATTTGCGGTCAAAATAATATTGACAAAGGAACCGACACATTATTATTGAGACACATTTTATTATCAGTTAAAATAATCAATATAACATCGAAACATGTACATAATATACATATAATATAAACATACATGATTAACGTACGACACACATAGTTCCGCACCGAATAAGTTCTAAAAATAGCACCGTTGGCATCAGCCGCCATATTTGAATTCAGTTTCAATATCGATTTATATATTTGACACAGTTTCTCGTTTATTTAGAGCGGACATTTAATAAATTGTACATGTGCATAACAATAACATTTACAATTGCAACAATATCAACAACATTCAAACAGAATTAAATATGTATCATTCATAAATATATACATCAAGCTTTCACATATAAATGACATGACATGTACATTCACACATCTTTTGAAACGTATTACGATACATATTTCACAATGTTCCGATACGAACTGTAAGTACATTGAATATTCAAAAATCAAGATTCTAAATGCATTGTGGGAAATGAAATCATGAGAAATATGAACGTCGCGGATGATGCGTGAATTTATAAATACTACGTCTATAAACAAACGCCGGTCACGTGATTTAAATGGTAAGTTTTGATTGATTGCCCGGTAGCCAATACAAAGTCAAATTTTTAAAAAGTTGAAAAATAGGTAGGCAGGTCTAGAAAAAAAATGTTGTTCTGAACCCAGCTTACACGTGTTGTGAACTAAACAGAGCTAATATTGCACACAAAAAGGAATTTCGACAGTGATTTAGTGACAACTAATCTCAATCAGCAGACAAATTGTCCACCACTTAAATGTAATGAATGAAGTTGGACCTGTATCTAAGGTATTACGTTGACATTTTTTATACGCGAAATATATCGCTTGCAAATAGATACACGCATTATAGCCACCCTTAAAAATGTAAGTATTGGATGATGTGTAGTCTTTTTCATTTAGATCTATTGATTGATATCCGTGATGATTACCGTAAAAGACTGTGCACAATTGAACCCATTAATATAGCGTATTTGTAGCATATAGCACCCACCCTTTTATTTAAGAAGCAAAATCCATGAGAGGTACAAAATTGTATTTGAATAGAAATTATCTTTCTTAAAAAGATAGGATTACGAGTGTTAACGCGGATGATGTCTTTCCAATTAACTAAGCAAAAAATCCAGACCTCCAAAAATGGTTTGGTAGGATTATCGAAAACGAAATTTTTTAAGGATGGCCTTCGTAAACACTTATTTTGAACACATTCTGTAAAAAGAAAAAAACATGCCTTTAAGAACCTGTTTACTGTTTCAAATACCATACCAATAGAAATGTATATAATCCACATTGTGTATACAAGGTTTTAAACGAATCAACGTCACTATTTACAATTTAACACTAATATCACTTTTAATTTCAGATTGTCAAAATAAATGAATGAAAACATCTTAATAAAGCTCTTTATACTAACAATGGCTCACTGGCAAGTGTTTGTGTATACTGGACACGGCTGATCCGCTGGTCGGTGAATATTTAATCGGAGGTCGGGAATAGGCGTAGTCCGAATATCTACAACACAATCGTCCATTGCACAGCTTCTTCCAGGTTTCCACGGTTTTGCCAGTCCATACCCAGAAACCACTGGTGATCCCCACAACAAGAAGCATGAAGTATTTCAACATAAGTACCGCAAAGTTGGGTTTCACCGCCTTACCCCGGCACGGGCAGTTCGCTGAGAGTTCCCATTCCTCTTTTAAATGCTGCTCGTAAAAGTAGCACGCTAACACAATGGTGGCAGGTATCGTGTACAACAGCGAAAACACGCCGATCCTAATCATCAGACGTTCGAGTTTGTCGATTTTCCCGCCATTTTGATGCTTGATCACATTCCTTATTCTGAACAACGAGATAAAGCCGGCGACGAGAAAAGAGGACCCCAGAAGGAGGTACGCGAAGAGCGGGATAAGCACGAACCCGCGAAGGTTGTCGATGTCCTGGTTCCCCACGTAACAGATGCCGCTCACCGGATCGCCGTCGACCTTTGAGAGCGCCAGGACTACGATTGTTTTCACGCTCGGAATCAGCCAGGCGGCGATGTGGAAGTACTGCGCGTAGCTGGCGATCGCCTCCGAGCCCCACTTCAGCCCTGCGCTCATGAACCAGGTCAGCGCAAGGATTACCCACCAAATTGAAGAGGCCATGCCGAAGAAATAGATCAGCAGGAATGTGATGACGCAGGAGGCGGCCGAACTGGTCGGAGCGGCGTAACGGATCATTTTGCCGTCACAGGCGACGCCCTCGTGGCCGACGATCATCCGAATGATGTAACCAATCGAGACCATGAAGTAGCAGCCGCTGAGGAAAATGATTGGTCGTTCGGGGTATTTGAAACGCGTGACGTCAATCAGAAAGGTAAGCAGGGTCAGAGCGGTCGAAAGGCAGCAGAGGCACGACCAGAGTCCAATCCAAAACGAGGTAAACGTCTTCTCCTCCTCGGTCAAATACGGGCTTGAGCAATTCATTGCGCAGTTCTCGACGATGCCCGTTGTCACTTTCCCGTAATAAGCGTTCGATTCAGTGATCGGTTGAAACTGACATTTACACGCGCAGTGGTCGATCGGTTGGTTTTTAAAGTCGCCGTTGTTCACATCGGAGGATAGATCATGTTCATCATCGTTGCCGTCGAGGTAGCCGGGAATTCGCGTCGTCTTGGCGTTGACGTTTGGCGGCGGTTTTGCGGTCACCGACGGACTTCCACCGCCGCCTCCCGACGACGAAGAATCTGTCATGTTCCGGTCCATGCACAACTGCCCTTCGCCGTAACGGGGCAGCTTGTTGCAATCCATGCGTTCGGGCCAAACGAATCCGTATTGGCGCATCAGGGGTGCGCAACCGGTCTTCGCCCTCTCGCAAACCGATCTGGCAGGAAAAAAGAGGCAAATGATATTTTAAGACATCTTTAAAAAAACACAGAACATAAGTTTCAAGCATAGACACCTTAAAACACAATGTGTAATATTTTTTTTAAGAATTAATTTAAAGGCCAATAACTATTTCGCTCACCTGCATGCCGGTAGATGGGGCTGGTAGTTCTCCATGCAGATTGGGGCGTACATAGAGCAGAGGAAGAATTTCAGGTCCGGGGAACACTGGATCTCTACCAGGGGCCAGAACTGATGAACCTCCAGGCCTGCCTCGTCCTGGGTGTCGTGGTTGAACTAAAAATAGAACGGTCTGGCTTAGACAGGGGCGAAAAGGGCATTGCTATATAAATTAAATCGTAAGGAGGACGAGGATGGATTTCCGTGAAAAAATGGCGACTGTACGAAGTTTTATTTCTTTATGTGGCATGAAGCAGAATACATGAGGGCACAATTAAGAAAAAATAACATTCACCAAATAAAATAAGTTGTTTACAGCAACGATGTGATAACGGTATGTATCTAGACTCGTTTCTTTTTCTTAAAGACTTATTAAAGTCATGTATAAAATATAACAATGAAATATATATATTTACATTGTGTCAGTCGGGAATTCTTCGGATTTTTGTTAACGTAAAGGAATAATTCATCGCGATGATAAAAAGCTTGTGGTGGTGGGAATAGAAACTAACTTAACCTGGCCGCGTATGACATTTGAAATAAAACACAGCATCCCATTATAAATTACTCGGATTTCGCAGCGGAATAAAATAGAAATATTAAACGCACCTCGTTGCTAAGGACAGAATAATTAATGGCCGATACTATCTGGGAAGTGTACTAGTGCACTTATCTCTGGCAGCCGCTTGTACATGCGAAATATTACAGGCTTGATTAACAGGCAAATGGCTAGAAATATACATCAGATAGTGTGGCACCCCGACAAAATGAAGATAAGTTTTAAGGCTTGTAATCTACACTATCTTTTGCGAACGGAGCTTGACTTTTTTTGTTCTCCTCCATTAGTGTTGATGATTTTTGTTTCCAAAATTAAATCCATTGATGAGTATTAGAACACGGAATTTGCATGAGTAACCGAATGAGTGATCGGACGAACAAACGAACGGATGTGAATGCTCAGATATACGGACGGACGCACGAACGAACAAACCTGTATGTTTTACTTTTGCATTCAGTAAACTTCAATGAACAGTTTTAAAAAGCATCGCGTTCAGTTTTACGTGCATTGTTTTAAAAATTCACCAAAACCATATTAATTGCAACACCCTTTAACACATGTATGCCTAGCGTCTAGAAAAAAGGCCTTGGCAAACAGCGTAGACAAAGATGAGACGCCGCATGATGCGGCGTCTCATTAGTCTGCTTTGTTTGCTTAAAGGAATTTCTGTAAGAAATATTCTAAATATAGAAATAAATATACTAGACATCCATAATTTGGGGAATAAATTGAGCCAATTCAGAAGGATGGGAGAGTTCACTAGGCATAAATGGGTTAAGAATTTACCAAAGCCATATTTATTGCAACACCCTTCCAGACATAAGTATGGGGTCGGGCAGACTCGCTGGCTAGATGGCTTGCACGCATCTTATGGTTTCGGGCGCCCAATGTCAACTGGGGAGTGTTTTGTTTGTTTGTATGTCAAAAGTATAATAACATTGATACATCAATGTTATGACAACTGGCCGCTAATAGCCAGAGGGCACGCTTTTGGGTATTAAAGTTGTTTCTTCTGCAGTAAAAAAAATCGACTGGACATTTGATATCAATTAACCCATTTTACAAGCTTGTCATATATTATTCGTATTCGTTATAAAGGAAAATGTTAAAAACAAATGCAAACTAAAAACCATAATTCCAGCATTTGTATTCACAATGTTCATATATTTCTGTATACATAATAAATACCTCTTTAGCGTAAGATATTAGTCATATACGACGTCAGTGTTAATAATTAATAATGCAGATGAAAATTTTTACCATTGCTCAAAACAAGAATGTAAAAAAACTTTTGAATGGCGTAATGTTTTAGAGGAAAAATAGCTGAAATATAATATTCCGATAAAAAGCGTGCGTAAATATGTTAATTAATTGTTCATACCCAAAGTGGGCATAACATTTATACACTGTAACGTTAAGTATGATTTATTACCCATAACGATTTCCCTTACTATCAGATCACCCCGGTCAAATGACATGTCATTAAATACGACAACTTCTATTTTACTCGCACAATTTACGACTACGATTAGTCGATTAAGTGTAATAATATCTTCATAAACATTTCAATAACATGTCATCATAAATAGAGAGCTCGCTTAGTGCCTCCTATTTGAAACATTTAAAAGTTTGAAAGAAAAAAATGGTTTACTGAGTTTAGTGTAAATATGAACGAGAAACATGAATGTTCAGTTATTTTTTAGCCAAATTGGGCTAACGGAAGAAAATGTCTTATTGTGTTTCAGATTATAGTGTTTGTTCCCAACATATTCAATTCGGTGTTTAATTATAATTTAGTGCACAAATCTTCAGGCATTAAATACATACAAACATGTTTTTATCTTTCATGTAAAAAAATGTATGTTGTTTTTGTTCACGGAAATAATGCGTAATATAAAGAAAACAAACGCATGTCAACTTCAAGTAAATGCGATAATTTCTAAGTAAACATGCCGCTTTTGACAATAAATTCCTGAACAAGGTGAGAAATTGCTCACATTTTATCGGATATCAAATCATAGATTGCAATTGAAAACGCCAAATGTGATGCGCATGGCTTTGCGTAATAATATCGATTTTATTTTTACTTTTCAAATTTTCATACTTGTTGCTGTTTTGTTTGCTTTTACATTGAAATGACACAGTAAATAAGATCATACTACAACATGAAGTCATTTATGCGAATTGACGGTCTAAAAACGCGTTGAAATAATGATAATATAGCCAAACAACATTTTAAGACTTCAATGTGTGCGCCACATAGATTTAAGGATAAAGCAGAACAATAGAACTAAATCCTTTCATTTTCAAATTCACGGATTAGCGATAGAAAACAATACTAGTGATAATCCTAATTCCGTTTGGCTTCTATGTGATCAAAAGCTTTTGTATTTTTTTATTTCAGCATGGCACACGTGTGGTTTCGTTTAGGAAAAATACATCGCCAACATCATTACATGTATAACTCCCCCTTAAACACCTACACTATCCAAGTTATAGGACCTGTTTGCCTCAAAGGCGGAATAAAATGTCAACACACAACAATGTAACTCGTAGGATTAAATAAAAGAGAGAATTATTGAATATTCGAATTGTTACCCTTAAAATTAATATTAAAAATGTAATTTGATAACAAACTATATAAGTATATATTATATAATAATGATGATGTTTTCATATTTGCAAAAACTATAAAAACTAATTAATTAAAAATTAACGTTGACAATATACATTATGTTGATCTTTTCAACAAGTCTTTAATTAAGGATTGTTGCGAATTATGTATCCTTATGATAAGATGTTGATAATGCCCATAACTGCTTACTAATAATAACATGATAATGATGATAATTACTTTGATAAACGGTGTGTATGCTAATTATTACACTGATTATTAGTATTCGTACCTGGTTCGGCATGTAGGTGTAATTATATCCAATTCCTTTGCACATCGGAATGGTGATTTCCTGACATTGTTTCTGGTCCTTGGAACCCGCACACGCAACGCACGTGAAAGCCAGCGCCACAATAAGCACGTGCACGAAACTCATTTTAAACGAGCGTCGTACGTCTTGCTTGGTACTTATATCCCTTTTTGCAGTATCTGAAAGAAAGGACACACATGTTACGTCATGAAAATAAATTTGTCTTTATTTTAAATAACCGAACTTCATTTTTCAAGCCCCGACACCATAATTATACTAATCCGTTTTTCTTATCAAACGCTCATGGCAAGGGAAGAAACATTTTAATAAGAATTCTTTATTTTTAAGGAAAATTTTCTTGGGCTTTATTTGCAATTCACAATGGTCAGCTGCGTAGCGTCGGTCAATATTATCAGACCTATTTCAGATTACAGTATCTAAATGCCGTAACCAGATAGCTCTATCGGACAAACGATTCGGTTTCAATTTCGTATACGAAGTAGAACGTTGTTTACTTCTTATTTTACAAACTCATAAACAAAGGCCTAATAGACGTCAGTATATGTTGGCTTATAACACTTGGTGGGCGTGGAAACAAAGCTATGTTAATTACATATAAAGCTTTGACCCATATTATAGGTTATAAACAAACGAATTGTTATTGCATTTGTTTCAATAATGCGATGTAAATAAAACATTGACAGAATACGACATTGACAACGAAAGAAGGGATATAAAACGTTAAGGTGTTATAATTTTTTAAGTTATACAATGTGTGAAAATTATTATTTAAATGTAAATAGTTGTAAATATAATTCAAATCGTATTAATTGCAGAATTTATATTTAAACATTTAAAAAATAAAAACAAACCGAAAATATGTTTTGGATTACTGCTTTCATACAAAATTAATAATTCAATTATGTTAATACAGAGATAAACGATATGTGTAAGAAATTAATAAAAGTAAAGACTTACCAAATAATCAACAATGTAGACGTTATATTAAGCTCCACTCACTTGCTTGCTTCACTATTGCCAACACAAAATGGCAACCCTTATCATACGCATCTGTTCCGTTCAATTTCAGAGTGTGTGTTTCAACTGCAAATAACGAGTGACTGGCTTGCAAATCCGTCGTGTACACTCCTTCAACAACTCTAGAGGCGTCAACCGCGCCTAAGCAAACGTTTAAAATCTTAAAATATGTTTATTTTTCTTCTGCACGCAAGATCCTCTGGGCCTTCAAGAATAGCAATGCTTGAGCCTCGTATTAGCCGAATAGGTAAGTCCGTATTATATTTCTCACACAAATCACAACAGATGTACGTGCTTCAGAGCAAATTTGTTTCTGTCTCTAAGAACGCAACTAAGTGATATTATATAGCACCGATGCAGTGTGAAGATTTTGATGAGCGATTATTTAAACCCCGATGACATCTATGACACTTCAATTAATTATACGCTTAATGAGAAGAGAATCTCATTTATACGAGGTGTGAAAAACTGTGAAAGTATATTATCACTTAATCACCAACAATAATGTTGTCACAATCATCGAAGTAGCCGAGTGTCTCCGATAACGAAAACTCTTCGCAGATTGTTCACAGTTTGTACTAAGATCCTGGAGAAAATAAATCCGTGTCTTCGAGTTTGAAACAAAAAATCACCGAGGAACACGAAAGACGAACTACAGTTCACTTGTCAACGATGATTACTAATCCACAACGTCTGACCTATTCAATATCACTGGTAACTCCAGCAATCACGAAAAAGTTTATATCGTCTGCATCTCGGATCCGAAACTAAACAAATTCTCCATTGGATGACGTCACGGCTCGAATTCCCTCCTCTTGACGAATAAGAGTTTACGATATAGTCACATGATAGGTAAATTCGGAACGCTCCACCCGTTTTCTATTCTTCGTGGTTATCGCGTTGATTGACAAGCGTTTTGATGCGGCTGATTACTGCATGGGTAGGTCTTCCTGAAATTGATAAATAATACGAGATTTTGAAATATTGTAAAATGTCATTGTGTCAGTAACTTACTCTAATTACTATGATGAGAGATAGCAGATTTATCTGAAGTTGGTGTATGTAGTCAAAGATTACGATTTATGCTAGTTCTTCCCCTCTTAATTTGATATAATGTAAACAGAAATCCGATTGATTGAGAGTTATGGACAATTTGAACGTTTGACCATGGTTTAACACACAATATGAGCGAAATAAAGATACTATTGTACATAAATTAGTAACTATTCGTTCGTTCTATTCATTTACTATAGTTAATGAGTTCACCCAGGGTGAAATAAACAATGTTTTTTGCCTTTAACATGCATACATTACCCACCAGCTGATTGTCCTAGTTTTCGAATTATTTGAAATATATTTATTAGAACTAAATTATATATATTTTGTATCTATTCTTATGCACGTATAAACATTAATTTTGTCTATCCTATAACACTAACATTTGGAAAACTATTTGTGAATTAACAACATTATATTAAAGCAACGTAGTTATACATATTTATTATTTTACAGAAATCCGAAGTCCGAACTCTTTAATTATAACTAGAGGTCATCATACTATTTTTCGACCTCTTGACCGTTGAGATTCAGAGCAAGCCATATAAACAATTGACCATCGCTGGACGTGCGGGCCAATACTTATCTTGACCACTGTTATTATTTTATACATTTTATGTAATTAATTCGGTTCTGAAAGCCGACAATATTTTCGAAGCGCCTGTAATACAACATACTAGAGAATGAATGAAGCGCCCGCTACGACGTGCGGTTATGTCCTGAAACTTTCTACATTAACTTCTTCATGAATGTACAAGAAAAACACGATAATACATGCAAATGTATACAAAAAGGAAATTCCTATGCATAAAACATTCATAAATAGAGCATACCAGTGCTTAAACTAGGCAGAGTGCTAATTTGTTGAATGGCACTTAGGTGCGCGTGGTAATATTATTCCAGTGGCATATTTTCAATATCACATTATGTCATATATGTAAACATGTATATATAAAATTACATTTAATTTAAAGCGTGAATTCTATGGTGAATGAAACTAGTGTCACTGTAAAATTTAAGTAATTCTTGCAACTTCAACAAAAATGTCCTGTATAATAATGTGATCCCATCAAAACATGGCATTATGGGTTTCCATAGGGCATGGTGGGTTTCCATAAGACAGGGTTTGACCATAGGGCAGGGTGGGTTTCCAAAGGGCAGGGTGGGTTTCCATTAGACAGGGTGGGACCAAAGGGCAGGGTGGGTTTCCATAGGGCAGGGTGGGTTTCCATTAGAGAGGGTGGGACCATAGGGCAGGGTGGGTTTCCATTAGACAGGGTGGGACCATAGGGCAGGGTGGGTATCGATAGGGCAGGGTGGGTTTCCATTAGACAGGGTGGGACCATAGGGCAGGGTGGGTTTCCATAGGGCAGGGTGGGTTTCCATTAGACAGGGTCGGACCATAGGGCAGGGTGGTTTTTCATACGGCAGGGTGGGACCTTAGGGCAGCATGTAGCTGCGCCTCTCTGTTAATGCCTAGCTGGAGCTTTGAATATCCACGCAACGAAAATCCATAAACCTAGGTCTTAGCACGATACCAAGGTCCTAGCACGATACCAAGGTCTTAGCACGACTTGGGGGACTTCATTTCGAATTTACATTATATAAAGCAGTCCATAGAAGATAATTGATGGAATTGATATTCTTTGTTTTTATCTTAAGACATCTAAAGTTGTATTATTTTATTTATAAAACAGTTAAAACAAACCGTCGCAATAATAATTATCCATTATGTCTATTTAAGCATAGGGCAAATTTTGTAATTATAGGAGTTTTAATATTTAACATCGAACATGTGCATTCAACAAAACCGGAACTTGTGTTTGTACTGTTGTAGAATCAACGGTATTTAGAAAACAGTAAAAAACTAAACCAAGCAGTTTTCAACATTTTCTCATTAAAAAGGGATAAAAACACACCAAATTCACACGTGTGCATGAATTGCATACCTTCATTTCAAATCTATCGTAGTCCAACAAGAATTCCGAAGAAATGGTTTAAGATTTGAACTTTCTTGTACTTTTTTAAGGAAAAGGTAATAATCCTCATATCCTTACAACACAAGCACGGAAATTTCTCATCCTCTACCAAAAACACAAAAAGATGAAGAAATCTGTACTCAACTTACATCCAAGCCATTCGTACCCAAATACTTCGTTCCAGTTGCGTTCGCGCGAGTCTCGCGAGAGTTTATTTGTACAAGTCAACCCCAATTACTGCGATGGCGAGTATATCTCCACAATCTCTGCGAGACAAGCCTTGGACAAATTATGCAACAATTCGCAAGGAAATGGTAGCTGAGCATTGTTCACAATGAATTAAGGCCAATAAGTTGTAAACGTTTGTTTCTCAAAGGCAGCCGATCACTAAGCATTCCTATATCTTCAGTTAATATTAAATTGCGATGCTTGAATATTTTTTTCTGAACATGTTTTTGAAGAATGACTTTGACTTAGGTTTATTTCAATCGTAGAGGTGAAGGTACACCAGCCAATGTTATCATCATTACCAACATAGTTGTTGCGCGACCACTGCAATCATCATAATAATCGTAATCGTCGTCGTCTTCCTCGTCGTCATGAACCTTTTAACTATCATGATGATTATCGTAATAATCATGATTATCACCATGATCGTGATGATGATGATGATGATGATGATGATGATGATGATGATGATGATGATGATGATGATCATGATGATGATCATGATGATGATGACGATGATGATGATGATGATGATGATGATGATGATGATGATGATGATGATGATGATGATGATGATGATGATGATGATGACGGTGATCATGCTGATTCCTCCTCCACCACATCATCGTCATCATTACCAAAATCAACCAAAAAAATAACTTAAAAGAAAAAAAATCGCATTCAACGCCAGCATGTATTTCCATCTTGCCTTGATGTCCCCGCACAAAATACTTGGCATGCATCACGGTATCCGTCGCGCATGCGCTAAATAGATTAAGACGTCTACGGTAGCCGAGCTGTCGGGGTGACTTATGTATGAGCTGGCTTCACATTTTTGGCGAACAAAGTGCGTCGGTGAAGGTAATTGCATCTCAAGGTAATTAAATCGGACGTTAAAGGGATCTTTTCACGGTTTGGTAAATTGACAAAATTGAAAAAAATTGTTTCAGATTCGCAAATTTTCGTTTTAGTTATGATATTTGTGAGGAAACAGTATTACTGAACATTTACCATAGTCCAATATAGCCATTATATGTATCTTTTGACGATTTGAAAACCTAAAAATTATAAAGCGTTGCAACGCGAAACGATTGAATAATATGGAGAGTTCTGTTGTTGTCGTTTAAATTTTCGAAACTACGAAGATTGATTATATAAGGTATAAAATACTTTAGCTGTGTAAAACCGGCGGAATAGCCGAGAGGGCTATTGCGTTTTTACTTCAGACTAACTCCAGGACTCCGGGGGTCACTGGTTCGAGCTCTGGTACCGGCCACTTTTTTCCTTTTTTAAATTTTATTCTTGATTTTTTACTGGAGCTTTTTAGATCCAATGTTTACATGTATCAATATAAAGCATTTAATGACAAACTTCACAATATGCCAAAATCTGTGAAAAGGCCACTTTAAAAGCATGGCATCGAAAGAACTACGCGTATTGTATTTATGAAAGATAAATTAAGACATGATTGTATTTTAGTATTTTAGTGTTTAAATAAATTGAATGTTTGAAAACTTTAATGCACAAAGCAGTTTTTTGTCAGGAAATAATAACGTAAATACAAGCAAAAAAGTATTGATAAAACACACACCAAAAAAGTCAGTTATAACAAGCTAAGTAAAACATAAGCAAACAAACAATTTTAAAATCCACAACGGAAACTTGAAAATAAAACATCATAATGTAATAACGGGAAAAGTTCAAAGAGTTAGGCGGTTGTCAAATCAGTACAGCCGGAAATGTGTAAGTGAAATACAAGTTTACAACATCGAACTCATCATTACAGATTAATCACTCATTTATTTTTTAAAGAAAGTGGACAATGGCTAATATTATCTTTACCCATCTAATTTTATCAAATACCTTTGATCAAGTAAAAAAATGACACGACTTTTTGACATTTTGACATTTTCACACTTATTACAATTCAAATTGATTACATTTTAGATAAAAACTCATGACAGCACGTCGTTAATTTCCGTGGCACGTGTTTCAGTCCTTTTGCGGACTAATTGGCTCACAGCGATGACATCGGCTGTTTCCGTGACTGCGCGGATTTTAACGAACAAAAAAATCGACCCCACGATCGGCGTGCAGAATTCATTATTGAAGTATGAAACTTAACAAACGAGACACGTGACTTTTATTGTATGTAAACTTGTCAAAAGATCGCGAATTATCAGATGAAACGTTATAAAGAAGTCATTATTTACGTTCACAGGTACGCGTCAAACTTGTTATCGGGCGATGAATTTCTAAACATCTGATTATTCCGTAGATTTAACCGATTCCTTTATTTATGTTTCTTACGATGGTTGACGGATAAAGAACGAAACAAAACTGTCATTAATAGAACGTTTTTATGAACGTCTATGTTGTTTAATGTATTTTAAATATTTTGAAATCGCTTATGTCTGACTGATATCATAGTTAACCCATTTGTGCCTAGCGTCTAGAAAAAAGGCCTTGGCAAACAGCGTAGACCCAGATGAGACGCCGCATGATGCTGCGCTGTTTGTCTAAAGGAATTTCTGTAAGAAATATAATAAATATAGAAATAAATATAATAGACATCCCTAATTTTGGAAATAAATTGATCCAATTTAGAAGGATGGAAGAGTCCACTAGGCATATATGGGGTTAGGACAAAATGGCTGTGATTACGCTTTACTTGAATCGTGCAATTCTTTCTTCAAAGGTATTTTCCATCAAACGAACGGCGAATAAAAACTTAAATGTTGAAAAGATCTGAACTATAAATAAAAAGGCAACTACCTTATTCAAGAAAAAAAAACACCGAATAATTTTCTGCAAAACAAATCCACATTAAATGCATTTTATAATGCACAAAAGTTCTTTTTGTATATAAATGATATACGTATAAGTGTTATTAAAGCGGTTGTCGTTTATTTGTTTAATATTTTTTCTCTTTATTTAAAGACTTCAATTTTAAATGACCGGCTATTTTGATAATACATGTGCATTGCATTCTGTTGAGATACAAAAATCACGTAATCCATGTGAAACTTGTGCTAATTGAAGACAAATCTATACCGCATTCATACCAGTTCTTTGTTGTAAATTTTATCCCATTTGGCGGATATTTGATGTCAATTCAATGCATCGCTGACACTAACAGCTGAGAACGAAAACAAAAACTCACTTAATATCTTGCCGCCCATTATAGTATCTTTTTGCTACAATCGAATTTTCGATTTTCGTAAAACGAGGTCTCGTTATAGGTCGTGAATAGAATAGAAGCACATTTTGTATGGCCCATTTATTGAAATAGAAGAAACCTTTTTAAAAGCTGCGGTCGATACACGACACTGCAGTTCTCCAATTTACCCCACCCGCTGTTCTTCCATTATTTGCGAACGGGCCGAATGATCAATTAGGAGCCCGAATACAAGTAGAGGAACCACACTGAGCGACAATAGGCGACACTTTGTCACATCTCACGGTGCTAGAAGCGGGGAGCCTGACAGGTTTGCGATATACGAGATATTGGGAACAAAAAAATCTTCCATAATTATAGGAACGGCTGCATGGTTTTAAAAGTGGGTGGGGTAATACGAAAACATGGTTTGCTTTTACCGTGTTAGGTCAATTTGTTTCTGTTCTGTTGTACGTATTGTTCTTCTTAGAAATCATAGAGAAGCAAAAAGATTGGTGCGTTCTTTTTTGTCAAATTTAGATTTGCACATTCCCCACCCCACATATTTTACGTTTCTTTCCAATTACTTTGCTCTTACTATGATCGTTTGAACTTGGTCTCGGATCCAACTGAAAACTTAAGTCTTTGCTTAGGAAAACTAAATACATAAAATCGACCATTATATTTCCTTTATGGTTTCAGCGGTTTATTTTCAGGGACTAACATAAATCTCGGATGTAGGCTTCTTTGGAAAGTTAACTTCTGACAGAAACGTATATGTTGATTTTCGAGGAAAAGTTACTTCATCGTATCTAAACTCCAGTAGGTTTCTAAACAGATAATCTATATAAAATAAAAATATAGTTTTTATTCATGTTTGAAGGCCCGTTCTATATAATAATCGGATGTTTTAACTGTTAATTATTTACTTACGAGGATGAGGGATGCTTTTATTCATTTTTTAGTTTAAAAACTAAAACATAATTATCTAACATACACGTTATAGTGAATCGTTAATTTATGATATATTTTCCAAATGCTGCATGGCAGTTTACCAACTGAACTTGTTAACAGGGCGAAATATATTTGTTTTGCCATTCTATCGAAGTTTCCCTTTATTAGCCTCTGCATTTCAAAAATTCAAAAATATCTAAAAGCATTATCCCAATGTTCGACCTACAAGAAGTCTCTTAATGTCATAATTTATTTTCATAGCATTTGTTTACTCTTCATTCTTAAACCTGGAGGTGACTCGAGTGCAAAGCTCAATGGGTCTGGTACGTTCCTATTATATAATTGAGACCTACCCCGCCCCTTCGCGAACCCCGCGTGTCGAAATTGTGTTTACTTAAGTTACGACATTAAATAGGTGAATGACACAAATGATAAAACTCGTGTCAAATGCATTCTCATTCTTTATGTCCGCTTGTGAATGGGAATTAGGAAATGGAAATAATTTATATTTGTTATTTTTGGAGCAGGTTTGAGGACAACCGGTGACGAAGAATTTCAAAAGGACATTTTACCAACCGAAATGCAATGGGTCTTATTCTGTATGTTTCATTGTATATAATTAACCTTATGAAATATTTGTAAATTTTATGAGTTTATGCTAGTAAAGATGAAATCAGGCAAAATATAACACAGCTTTCTTTTGATTGAACTTTTATTGCTAATGATATATTTCGACTGCTACTAATCCGTCTTAAAAAGTCTGTCTTGTACACTAAGACCGAGTGATCTTCTGCCCTAATGGCTAGGATTTGCAGGTGTCTACAAGACGTACGTTTATCTCTTCTTATCATCGTCCGATTATTAAATGATAGAAATTACAACGCAATAAAAGAAGTAATAAAGCAGCCGTCAAACACCTTTCGTTACTTTCCATCAGTCTAGTTGCGAAAAATAAATACAAAATTAGAGCCAACAATGCTATAAACATATACGCCGCCCTTCAGTTTCATTGTCAGACAATCACAGCTACTTTTCTTAGTTCGAACTTGCGAACTCCTTATTCGCACCCAATCCGAAATGTGTTAACTACAAATAGTGGTTTAATCATCGGTAATAGGTGCGTCAGACGAACTGTACTGATTGGTGTTAAAACATACGAGAGTAAAACTCCATTAACTATAAGCAGCGTCGGGTGTCTTAGGTTGGTTTAAATATGAATAATCTTAATTCCATAAGTTGCACATGCATCGACATGATTTACACTTAGCCTCCTTAATAAAGTGAGTCTTGCGCCGCGTCATGCGAACATGGGTCTTGCGCCGCGTCATGCGAACATGGGAATCGCTCCGCGTCATGCGAACATGGGTCTTGCGCCGCGTCATGCGAACATGGGTTTTGCGCGGCGTCATGCGAACATGGGTCTTGCGCCGCGTCATGCGAATATGGGTCTTGCGCCGCGTGATGCGAACATGGGTATTGCGCCGCAGTCTGGTCAAAAGTTAAGCTGTTCAAAAGATAGTCGAGCCAATCGTTCGTGGTCTCATAAGCGGATAGGATAGCTCCTAATTTTGCAAATGCACAGTCTGATTGCTTGACGCGGGTAAAATGTGCGTTTATTTAAGCAACAATACGATTTGCTATTGTTTAAGACATTTGTTTCTGTATAGTTATTTTAGAACAAAACTGGTATAGTCATATTCTCTGACTTGTGGCTTCGAAGAACAATATTCATAATTAACAAACTAATTTAATAATTATAATAAATAAACTTAATTTCTGCAGAAAGCAAGTTTAATATGATACTTAACGCCATCTTACCAGGAACATATTATATTTATATTAGAGGATGCTGTAAACAGTTTGCAAATCATGTATTTATTAGATTAATCTAATTGCAACCTTTTTTTAGAAGATTTTATGGAATAACTTACGTCTGAGATTTCTTAGTAACATAATTGTGTGCGTTCGTGCGGAATGTTTGCATACCTCAATGAAATAAAAGGTCGTTTAATTTTTTTATATATCTATGTTTATATTTATGAATGAACATGGTCGAAGTGCACTTAGTACGGACCGAGATAGTATTTTGACAGCTTAAGACCTGTTCTAATCTGCGCACCGACATGTAGAAAATTACCATCTAATCTACCCTAATTTCCACAGCGGGATTTTACAAATTTGCCTTGGAATTTGGCACTGACGGACTATTTTTCTGTCAAAATTAATCCGCGCATGCCGTTCAACACGCAAACATTAGACGCTTGGCTGCTGTGAGGAAAATACCACAATGACGTTCGTAGAGCGCTGCGGTGACACAGACCGACATCTTAATTCTAAAATTAGCCCGAAATGCCAAGACGTGCGCATATGGATGCGCAACGGGGCGTTATAGCCACATGTATTGAAATATTCAAAAATACATCCGGAACGCTCGACGAAAATCCGAATACATTCGTCGAATCGACAAATGTCAGACTAATCCGAATCGAAAGCTTCGCGGATGATTATTCCGATTTGAATTTGGAGACCCGAGATTCGGTGCTACACCAACTGCTTTGCCTCAGGCGGCCCAAGGAAGGAAGCGCAAGATAAACTGATTACAATGTTTGGATTGTAAAATCTGCCACTGGGTAAACATAAACACGAAGGCGAGTGCTGGATAGAAATCGGAGCCGCCTCTATATTTTCTCGGAACAGTAAGCCTCTGTGTTCCTTCCACACGTGGAGACCATGTGCAGAGATAAACGAGACTCCTTCACTTGACGCGAACATTTGTTCCCATGCCATGTATTGTTCAGATTATCACTCGTGTTATGACGTAACAAAAGTCATTACAAATTATAACGAAATAAACATTGTATACGTATTTTTTTAAGAATACCACACACGTTACTACTGCTGCCACTACTACAGTATGCACCATCACACCTATAAATATTCACTACATTACAACGCTACAACACAACACCACCACACCTATAAATATTCACTACATTACAACGCTACAACACAACACCTCCACACCTATAAATATTCACTACATTACAACGCTACAACACAACACCTCCACACCTATAAATATTCACTACATTACAACAATTTCACTCAGCTGTTTATGCTAGTTATACATATCATAGCTGCAACCAAAGACCTATAGAACACATGTATTATATATGTTTTTGCTGCAACTGTCCAGCTAATGGCTACCTAGATGATAGTCAAATCTTAACCCATTTATGCCTAGCGTCCTGAAAAAAGGACTTTGCAAACAGCGTAGACCCAGATGAGACGCCGCATGATGCGGCGTCTCATCCGGGTCTACGCTGTTTGCTTATAGGAATTTCTGTAAGATATATTATAAATATAGAAATAAGTATACTAGACATCCCTAATTTTGGAAATAAATTGATCCAATTTAGAAGGATGGGAGAGTCCACTAGGCATAAATGGGTTAATATCGTATCAAATACCCTTTAAATCAACGCATCTTTACTAACAGATGGGATAGTGAACTGGCATAGGGCTCTATCGGATAAGTCTCCCAATTAAGGAAATCTTCACTCCGTTCTGGGCTATATGTAAGGATTTGTTACATAAATATCTGAACCATCTTTTAATCCGTCTAATTGACACAAAAACAAGGGGATAAAATGGTATATATCCGGACCAGATATACTGCGAAGAGTTGCGAACAAAGCCGATTATGTACTGGCCACTGACCAAATAACACTTTATCATTTTATTGGTAACTGATTCAGCCTGACAAATTGAGCCTTAATAGTTCTCGATGTCATATTTGCTATGATAGTGTAAAGCGCAAGATTGCGCTATCACACCGAAGTTCTTGATGATTACGTATCGTTCCGTCACAATTCGGCCCCGTTATCTTTCTGTTATCGCACTGTGGTCAATCGAACGAAGCTTAGTGAGTATCAGACTTCATGGCCCGTGGCTACGTGCCGCTTTCGTTGATCCGATTGAGATAGTTTCCGACATTGACTTGTCAAACGTCCACGGTAGACTTTTTGTATTCCCTAAAACGTCTGAAACTGTACGTAACATAAAAGGCCGAAGACTCACGTGTTTCATTTTTTTTCACAACAAAAAACAATAACTTGGGTGAGCTCTAAGAAATCCAAACTAAATTGAGAAGTATATTAATGACAAGCACAATCCATTACGTCCAGGGTCCGTATTCGTCCAGGGTCCGTATTCGTCCAGGTCCGTATTCGTCCAGGGTCCGTATTCGTCCAGGGTCCGTATTCGTCCAGGGTCCGTATTCGTCCAGGGTCCGTATTTGTCCAGGGTCCGTATTTGTCCAGGGTCCGTATTCGTCCAGGGTCCGTATTTGTCCAGGGTCCGTATTCGTCCAGGGTCCGTATTCGTCCAGGGTCCGTATTTGTCCAGGGTCCGTATTCGTCCAGGGTCCGTATTTGTCCAGGGTCCGTATTTGTCCAGGGTCCGTATTTGTCCAGGGTCCGTATTAAGTCAAGAATGATATAGAGGTTTTACAAATTTGACTTAAAATCCAAGCAATTCTTGAATACATGTTTATCTACAAGAATAATCCTTATTCTTAGACTTACGTCTAAGAATTGTTTGGTGAATACGGGCCCAGAGTACATACCCCTAAATGCAACGTCACATACTTGACCGATTAATATTTGTATTTTGAATGACTGTTTAATGTATATTGTTCGGACGCCATGACGTACCGTAGAAGACATGCGTATATTGATCATAAGGTTATTTCTTCAATTCTTTTTAAGGTAAATATCTGTCATTGCCAAACTCAACGAAACCTGTTGGTCAATAATTAAGCTTCTACTTGTTTTATAGTAATTAGAAGAAACAACGCATTATAGTTTTAACTAACTCACTATGTAATTAATAAGATTGGTTATTGATTTCAATACTTGGCACTTTGATATGGTAACAACTATTCTTGATTTAAGCATCATTTGAAATGCTGGTGATCGTTATAGCTATTGCACAGACGTACATCATGACTGTGTTCTGTTTCAAACTCTCTAGCAAACACGAATTTAAATAAAGTCTCAAAAATGGAAACAAGCAAACCGTTGTGTGTTTTTTTGCAGACAGAGAGAGACAACCACACACTAAGGATTTTTTATGTGATTTGTAAACATTTCAAAAACGCTCTGTGAGGACATACAAATAATTATTTACGTGTCACCATATACCAATAATGAAGATCAGCGACTCAAAATTCGTACACAATTTTTTTCGAAACTGATTAGTTTGCCATGTTAGCATCTAAGTACCACCCTCTAACTATTAAGTCTATACATTAACCCATTTATGCCTAGTGGACTCTCCCATCCTTCAAAATTGGATCAATTTATTTCCAAAATTAGGGATGTCCTGTATATTTATTTCTATATTTAGAATATTTCTTACAGAAATTCCTGTAAGCAAACAGCGCAGACCCTGATGAGACGCCGCATCATACAAGGGATATCCTTTTGTATATGCGAGTTAAGTACAAACCAAACACGGCCAGACGAACGGACTGGATACATTCCACGTGTGCACGGTACTATTTGATAACCACCGTCGCAATGAAAGTGGGCAAAGGTCTTTGTTTTCCCGCCTCAAAGCCAAACAAAATGGTCAAGGGGGTTAAGAACGTCTAGCAACAGTACACTGGCGCCGCAGCTAAAACTATGACCCCCTTTACTTTTAAATATGATTTTTATAGCAACGTCCTCACGTTAACTTTATGTAATAATTAGCATTATGCATTCAGAATTACGAGATGCAACGGGTCGCTTTTTGACGGTGAGCGTTCGAGTGAAGTTTCGACAAGTCAGAATATTGGCAGTAATTTGTATCAGTATTATTATACAAATAAAATATAATTTAACAGAATTTAAACGGAAAATGAACCGCAAATCGTAAAATGGCATATGAATTATGGAGACGCTGACGGCAAAACCGGTATCCGGAGAGGCGCCCCCGGGGAGGTGCTCCCCGGAAAGGTGCCCCCTAATTTTAAGAGGACGGAGAGGTGCCCTCCCATCAAATCTGGAGGGGCGGATATGTGCCCCCGTGTCAGAATTAAGTAGGCGAATATATGCCCCCTCACAATAATTCAATTGGCGGATGCATGCAAGTACGATATACGACGTTTTTCACTTTATCGTATTTTCTTTACATGCATATCGTACTTTGAAAATACAATATATACCGCATTTAAGGTAAAAACACCGTTGAGCACTTATGAATTTGATATTTGACATTGCTTAAACAAATACATCGACCTTTGTTGTTTTTATTTGCACAAAATAACATCCTCGCTCAGATTTTAAGATTTGCTAGAAAGTGTGTGTAGAGATTGTTTGCACAATATGGGTAAACAAACGTTTCCTTATGAGAGCATTGTGTTTGTTTTCCTGTCAATTTTGTGTAAACAACATCTTACAGTGATATGCCTCGCCCATTATGTCTCGTTATTTTTGCGTAACATTTTGCAATGTTGCAATTAGATGCAATAAGCGACTGTTTTCTGCATCCGCTTATGCTTAAATATTATTACCAGAAATGAACGACGATTGGTAAATATTGGCTGAAAATTGTGATGATAATGAAATACAAATGGATCGGAGCATTTCATCTGTGGCAGATTAAAGACCGAATCTTTGAGATTATCGCTTTTATCTTCGATGCAAGCTACTTAATGACGTAATTTCGAAGTTCTTTACTTTCAAAGCGTAAGCGGCTTAAAATATAATCGGTTAGCCTCTGATATCGCGGTTTACATTACAAACGGTCAGTTTCACAGAGAAATCTCATTCATAACTTGCAGATTAAAAGATACAAGTAATCAGTGACAGGTGCCCAAACATGTCGAAACACACGCTGATAAAACGATTGTCTTTAAAAGAACAGAAAAGGGCTATATCAGTGACACAGAACACATAACAAAGTGTGCGATTGTGGCATATGCTTTTGCCGTACTTTTAAAGAATGCTATTTGCATTGCATTGCAACTGTGTCCATACAGCAATTAAATAGTTCATTCTCGCCGATTTTACTTGATCACATTATCGAAGTGGAATAATTGATAATAAACTAAGATTATGGTATAGTGCTTCGAGACGTTTCGCGCTCGTTGATAGTGTAAGATGGATTCTAGTATCAGAACTTCCATTTCGCTGAGGGGTATAATGCCTATAAAGGAATTAGTATTAGGCATATCAAATTCAATTCATTAACTATTTAATTTTTAAATACTTGAAATGTGTATAAAGAGTGTAAATACCACTAAGCAAGTTCAAACTGCAAGAGCATAACATCTCAAAAGTCACCTAATGGCGAAGACACTATAATGGAAAACCTTAGTAAAATTTGTGCATGGCACTAAATCAAACATAAATAGGTTAAAATAACAATAAAAGTGTGCTTTTTTATCAAAAGTGAACCATTTTCACAAAAATATACCAACAAACCTTTACCGTTAATATAGTAGTATTCTATTTATAACTCATTTACTGCTTCAACGGCCTTCCATTGTTCTTAATTAATAACACGGTGCCATTTGGAGAAAGCTTGGCAGTAATTATTAATGCCAGCTTTTATTCGCGTTTCGTGTCAACGTCTGTTACTTATTGTTACAAAACGTGTCGCCTTCCGCGCAATAATAGTCTCCCGCATTTATCTCAATGCGCCGACACCTCGAGAAAAATGGACTGAAAACACGTGTCAAAACTAATGACCAATTAGGGGCGACTCATTAATCTCGCTGCGATGGCTTATCGACAACGGTTTTAAACATTTTTATGTGCTTTTAAACATTTTTTTTATCTTACATGCTTTAGTTTTGACCAGGTAATACGAGGTTCATGTATTAAGCGATGTAAGTGCTTTAACACGCACACAAAACTAACTGGAGAGACAAAAAACGTAACATTTTACAATTGCAAAATTAGGCGTTTCAAATACTTTTCGTTCGTAAGTGTATAAACAAATTATTATATAGTGTAGGTAGTTTAACCCTTTGCATGCTGGGAACTTTGTCGTCTGCTAAAATGTCGTCTGCTGAATTTCTAAAATTAGCATTTTCTTCGATTTTTTTCAAAGAATATTATCAGAATAGCAAACAGTTTGGATCCTGATGAGACGCCATGTTCTGTGGCGTCTCATCTGGATCCAAACTGTTTGCAAAGGCCTTCAAAATTCGGTTCTCGCACTGAAAGGGTTAAACATGAAGAAATACGAATGTTTTGTCCATAAAATCCTCCCAACCTTTAAGCAAGCGTGAAAAAAATGTCTAAACATCTACAAACTAAGAGTACATTCATAATGTCATACACGTAGAAGCCACGAATGTTCATATGTAATACTCGAGTTAAGATAAACATGAACAAAATCACAGAAAACCCGAGTAAATATTGACGTTAACATCTAAAACAAAAACTGCACAAAAGAGACATAAACACTAATGATCAAATGTCATACGGGGAGCATAACGACGAGATTATCTACAGAAAAACAAGTGTATGTAATTGCTATAGAAATATATGGAAACAAAGGATGCGGGACTTGAAAACTATGTGTCAAAATCGAATAAATGTTGCATCGTAAAACAACTATCATAATTGAATCCACAAGGTTTCTTAAAAAGATAAACCATTCTAACATATTTCACCGAACATAGCGTCTAGATATTTGTGGCACTAATTGTATACATTTTTTGGTAAATAATGATCCAGTTTTGATTTTTGCAACTGCAGCGATTGCGACTAAGTATGTTTAGATACAGTGACAATTCAATAAATCAATAACATTAATTTATCATTTCCTTTGCAGATTTGATAATTACGGCTAAAAAGAATTTAATAACTGTTTTTACGAAAAATAAAACAACACATTATTTTAATATTTCGCCGGAAATCAAGTGATATTAAAATAATATTCACCTGATAGAAAACAAACACTACATACGTATGTAAAATGGTAATAACATATAATTCAAAAGATTATTGTGATTAAGAAAAGACTTGAAGATGTTTATTTTCTTAGAAAATAATATAACAAAATATAAATGAAATATGGTCTCAACTCTGTAAGTGTAATTATTCTCTGTCCGCCTTCATTAAAATAATACAAAACAGTAATTAACTACAGTAATTACCGTGCCATTCAATCTCCGCCTCGCAGCATCTTCTTTGATTTAAAACATCTTATTAAAAATCATATTACAATATAATAAAAGAATAAATGCTAAAAGGCAAGCAAAGAGCAGTCCGGTCGTCTACCGGAAGAAACACCGGCGGGGGGAATTATGGGATAGCGAGATTTTCTAATTTCCTTCACATACAGCCGCTTAATAGAACTCTTTTCTTGGCCAGGTGAAAGTAATTATTGTAAGAAATAACCAGCATATAACCAACAGACCGACGGCTATTTGCCTGTAATTTGTAATTATTTAGATAATTATTAGATTTGTAATACGTCCATTTGCTCTGTATGCGAATCAGAAAATTAGCGAAAATCACATCGTTTCCTAGTTGTTATTAATATGAAGGAAATACTTTATTATCATAATTAACGTTCGAACTATTATTCTCAAAATGTATACTAAAAAAAGAGAATCAATTGCCCAAAGGTGCTCACCTGAAATCTAAATAATATTATCGGTTCTGAGCTGGTTCCAATCTATGGACAGTATAGGCATGAGCTTGAGAATGCTCGGGGCTCCAATAGAACCAATACTCGGAGTAAGAGAGAACAATGTATTTCTGAAACTGTCATACATTTTTATTGTAAAATGTATAAGATATTGCATGTAAAATATGTCTATGTTAAACATCCTGTAACAAGTGCTTATTTTTGTAAATAGTATTCATGGACTTGAAAAGCACTGTGTATCTATCATACATTTCATTGTATCACATGCAGATGTATATTTATAATGCACTTATATCATAATTTGTAGATAACTGTTATTATAACACGTTCAAAATCTCCATTCTGGGGGAAATAAAGAATTTGATTTGATTGATTTGAAGTCGGCAAAGTTATCATTACACGAAATGTTTTGAACAATTTTCATGGCGATTGAACAATAAATGTGAAGTCTTTTGTGTTCATAATGTTTCACTATAGCCATAGACGTCAAACTCAGCCAAGTACCACTAAAACAAACGTTCTGAACAAGTTACATGATGATTGTGCACAAACTACGAGTTCTAGTGTGTTCACAAGTTTTGGCTATAGCCATATAAGAAAAATGCCCCACCACAAGCATCATCATCATCACGACAACCACCGCAACTTTAATAATAATAATAATAATAATAATAATCATCATCATCATCATCATCATCATCATCATCATCATCATCATCATCATCATCATCATCATCATCATCATCATCATCATCATAATCATCATCATCATCATCATCATCATCATCATCATCATCATCATCATCATCATCATCATCATCATCATCATCATCATCATCATCATCATCATCGGTAGCATTATCTGAAGGTCGCGAGTTCTATCCTCACCCGGGGCAATTTTTTTAGAGAATAATGTTGCATGCAAGCTCGTATATATCGTATTTTAGAAAACAGTACACATTTAACGTACTCATATCTATACAACGCAACAATGTAACTTAAAAGTAAGTTGTCAATTTTAGAGATTTTATTATTTGAAAATGTGTCGATAAGATCCGTCTATTGCTTCGTGACTTTCTTTCTTTTAGTCAGAAAATTCAAACGAACTTCACTATCATCCCGTTGAAGATAATTAAAGAATGCATCTTAAAGACAAGAGAACTTAATTAACCCTGTCTTTCTGCATGTGATGTGGGTTTGGCTTCATTTCATTGATGCTATGCGCAGTTAACTAATTGAGGTCACACAGGCACTGAAAAAAAACCGAGCGCTGCACTCAAAATGGCCACCTAATAACGCCCTATTGTCACAGGCACAGCCGCTCAGACTTGTGTGCATTTGGCATTGTTGTCGTCTCAAAGAAAATAGATGATCACGTTCGTTCTTTATTTTTGCCGATAAAATAATATTTATCCCCGTGGCAAACAAAACGAAATTGACTTTCCGAATAAAACTGTGTGGGTTGCTTTAATGTATTGCCTTAAGGTTCACGTATGTTTTAGAACTAGTGTTGTTCTTTGTTTTAATTATAGAATCTATAAACCTTTAACCTTAGCGATACTTAATGGTTTCATTTAGCTAGCAAACGTACTGTATGTTTATTCATAAATAAATAACTATACACGTTTTTTTACAAAAGAATGCCCCGGGTGAGGATCGAACTCACGACCTTCAGATAACTCTGTCATATGTATGAGACTGACGCGCTGCCAACTGCGCTACCGAGGCATGTGTAATACCAACAAAATACTAAAAGAATACATTTGTTAATTTCGATTATTGAAATGTACCTTATAAGGCATTGTTTATTAACCATTCTTAAACAATAATAATAATATAAATAAAGAAACGAGATTAGGTACAAGTTGTAATCCTTCAATACGAGATAATAACATCTTATGCCACAATTTTCAATTTAGATGCTTTAAACACATGCACCCTTAAGATATTTATAATTATTATTATAATGATGAAAAATATTGTTCACCCAATAATACATGTAGATTCATCGTCAAAAATGCATGATTTGGATTTTCAGTTGTCAGTGTCATAAACCGTCGACAACTCATGTTATTAAAACACCGATGATGCCGTTGAGAGTATGGGGTGAAGATGAGAGAATCTGTTAATAACTGGTGATCCCAGTGACGGTGATACTGATGAAAATGCTGAAATGGTTTTGGCAATAATGATGATGATACTCTGGTACTGCTGCTGATGAAAATGATGATAATACTGCTGCTGATGGTGATAATGATGGTGATACTGTTGGAGACATTATGATACTGCTGATAATGCGGCTGCTGCTGCTGATTCTGCGGAAACGATAATGATGAATATACTGCTGATGATGATTATAATGATTATATTGATGATGAAGATACTGATGATGATACTGCTAATGACGATAATGATGACAATACTGTTGGTGGTAATAATGATGATACTACTGATGGCGATGATAATGATGATATCGCTGGTGATGATGATGATGGTGATACTGATTGCGATGATAACTATGATGAAACTGCTGCTGATGGTATTGATGGTGGTACTGCTGGTGATGATTATGATGATGATACTGCTAGGGATGGTTATGATCTTGCGGGCACTGAGGCTGCTGATGAGCATAACTCTGATTTTCAAAATTGCTGCTGCTGTTGCTGCTGTTGATGATGATCATACAGGTGATATAACTGATACAGCTTTTGATGATTTTGAAAGTATTTAAATTGCTGCTGCTGTTGATGATGATCATACAGGTGATATAACTGATACAGCTTCTTGTGATTTTAAAAGTATTTATATTGCTGCTGCTGTTGATGATGATTATACTGCTGCTTCTGCCGGTTATGTTGATTGTGATGATAATATTTAATTGGCAGTCGATAAAGACCAAAATAATGCCGCGGATTTGTTCAAACGATTATTTGATGAACAAACTCGGTTATCAAAGTCTGATTCTCAAAATGGCACATCGCAGCAGTGCGCAGTCGGAGGAGTTATTTGGTGACACGATGCTCACAACTGAACATAATTATATTTGATTATGTCCATTAAATGACCGGAAACCCCGCCGAGAAAGATCTGGTGCGTCATCCATAACAGTATAAGGCCAATTGTATGGCGTTTTCTGTTCTACTTCACTTCAAAGAATAAAAGTTATATTTTAAAGGATTATTTTCTCTAGTTAATGAAACTATATATTTATATATACACTTTTCCTTGGCTTAAAACTGATTTATTTTCATAGGGTAGGCTATTTGAATGAACAGAAGATGTGCATTTTATTCAAACATTTATTTTATAAAACTAATACTTTTTCGTTCACTATATGTCAATCGTAGGCATCTAATGTATCATTACTTTGGCACTTGGCTGCAATAAAAGTCCATCTTAGATGTATGTAAGGCTTGCATTTAACTTATTTTAGAAAAATGGAAGATTCTGATATAATTGGCAGAAATGTACCGAAAACAAACACGTTTATTGTTCCCAATCCCGCCGAAAAACATAGGATCAAAGGGACAGTTTGTCGTCAACAGAATTATGATAAGTATGAGACATTATAACTCTCGACGAATGATACACAATCTACTATTTCAAAGAAACAATTGTCACATTTATTTTGCCTCACACTGTCGCAAGATGTTAATTTTCCAATGCTGAGTGGCTATTCCTTTATCAAACCATTGGCAGACGTGAAAATATCAACATTGATTGAATCATTATAAACTGACAAGATTCCATCTCATTTCGCTCCCAGACAGTAAATTTCATTAGTCCACTTTTAAGTCGACCGCTTGTCGTTTGAGCTTCCAATGAGTCACATGACCACCGTGCGCATGCGCTATACTGATGTCCGTTTCCGGTCATCAGCTTCAAAATGACAGGTCAAATTAACGTTGAGATGACGTTAAGTTGATCCAAAAGTACTGGTTGCAATCGTTTTGAACGGAAAATTAGATTTGTGTTCTCAGACTTTTTCTACCGAAATAAATAATAATCAATCTTCTGACTCAGACGATGTGCATCCGGCAAGACTGAGTTTTGTCAGGCAGTTGCTGGCTTTTGTGTCACATTTTTACGTTTCAGACAAATCGCATGTTTACATTCTAATTTGTCTCTAACACATTTATGCCTAGCGTCTAGAAAAAAAGGCCTTGGCAAACAGCGTAGACCCAGATGAGACGCCGGATGATGCGGCGTCTCATCAGGGTATGCGCTGTTTGATTAAAGGAATTTCTGTAAGAAATATTCTAAATATAGAAATCAATATACTATACATCCATAATTTGGAAATAAATTGATCAAATTTAGAAGGATGGGGCAGTCCATTAGGCATAAATGGGTTAATTTAAGGCAATTATCGCGCATGTTAAGACACGTTATGTTCGAACTCTAGAGGCAACACCAGACGCAACATTTCAACTTGAATTTCATCTTGAACACTCAACCATCATGTGCATCGCAATATTTCAGGCAGCTATAGTAAATATTCATATGCGCCGTGATCTGTGCTAAATGGGTTTAATGCATGTGCGTACAGTGTCGTCCCAAATTAGCCTGTGCAATCCACACAGGCTAATCAGGAACGACACTTTCCGCCGTAACCTGATTTTTGCTAAGAAGAGACTTTCTTGAAACGAAAAAATATCAAACAAGCGGAAAGTGTCGCCCCTGATTAGCCTATGCGGACTGCACAGGCTAATCTGGGACGACACTTTACGCACATGCGTTAAACACCTTATTCACAGAACACGGCCCATATTATACATGTGAACCGCTGGCATTCTGTCTAGGGTACTAGTGTATGGGAGGTAAAGATGTCAAAAGATTGACTGAGACGCCAGTCTGTTGTCACACATTCTTTGCTCATGTAAAACATCAAATAGCTATGCTGTGTCTGGTCCCGAAATAGACCGTTGAGTTACAGAGAACATAATGTGAGTGTTAAATACAGAGGAAGTTCATAATATGATGCATAGACACATCTTAGTGCAAGTCATGCCGAGCGTGATAAACAAAATGAGGCTATTTCTGCGAAAACAGGGCTTAATATGAGTGCGTAAAGTGCCGTCCCGCGCACACTGATCAGGGACGATAGTATTAGCTTTTATGGTAATTTTCGTTTTTAATAAAATGAAGTGTCTTCTGATGGAAAATCCGTGCGCACTGCACGGATTAATCTGCAACGACACTTTAAGGGCATGCTTTAAGCCCGGTTTTCCCAGAACGACGAGCAAATCTTTACTAAGCGTTCTCTTTATCATAGGTTTCAATACTAGTAAATCGTGTAAACAATTTACAAATATGTCAACAAGCCACACAGGAAATGTGTTTAAAAAAGACAATGGTCGCTGAAATAAAATACTTAGTTGGTATTCTTTATATAAAATACAAGTGGACGGTAATGTTAATACTGGGGCACTTTAATTTATTTACAATATACAAGACGTGTCTGCAGAGGAGTCTCGTTCATGCTTAGCGTCCTGAAAAAAGGACATTGCAAACAGCGTAAACCCAGATGAGACGCTGTTTGCTTATAGGAATTTTTGTAAGAATTGTTCTAAATATAGAAATAAATATACTAGACAGCCCTAATTTTGGAAATAAATTGATCCAACTTAGAAGGATGGGAGAGTCCACTAGGCATAAATGGGTTAATCATTGCGTGTGAAGTGGCATGCTAGATCAGCACAGGCTTAACAGGGACGACACTTTGTTTCGTATAAAGGATGTCTTTTCTAAACGGAAATCCAGTCTAGACGGAAAGTGTCGTCCCATATTAGCCTATGCGGACTGCACATGCTTATCTGGGGTGACTTTTTACGCACCAACATTAAGCCCATGTTTTCACAGAGTGAGACACATTTACAGGGCGTGTATTTTGATTATTGCGAGATAGTGTATTCAAGCTACGCACATGAAAGAAATAATAAGACACTTTCGATGCATCTAAATTCCGTTCTATTTTTTCATGGTACACGAAGAACATATTTAAATGTGTTGCATATATAAGATTAAATCACACCAAATAGATAACGGTACAACTACAACTTATCGTTATAAAATGCAATTACAATTCCACTGTATCGCCTAGGACGTAACATGCGAGTTTTTCATAATACAAAATTTAATGAAAGCTCCATCAATTAAGTTATCATACGTTTGCATATTTATTAAAAATAAAGAATTTTACAATTTCATAACAGCTTTATATCTTTGTTTTCTTGTTTAGATCATTACACCTTGATACTTCTAGTATGTATGGGCAAAAGAGAACATCGACCAGTGTTGTTTTCTTTCATAAATTATAAATAAGACACGGGGAGGTTAAGTGGTTTGTGTTCATAAAAAATCAATGCGTGCATTATTTTAGCCGTCGTGACTGTGCGCGTGTCTTTAAACAATATGTTTTACCGGAAAAAGTTCGTATCGAGAATCGATATGGTTTATAAGAACAGACGAATCAACTCTTCAAATAACACGAAAAGTAAATAACAGCAAAACAACAACAACCGTTGTCGATTTTGCGAGCATAATACTCACCGAGAATTAAGACTTCTTTTTTCGTAATTGCCCCAAACCTCACAGTTGGCGATCTTTTTTGTTATAATTATATCGCAGATCTAATTGTTCACAAAGTTGTATAATTAGCAGAGAAACGCCCTAGATCACTCACAAAAAATGTGAAGAAACAAACAAAGAAAAGGCGCACGAATATCACGTGCTGTAGCCGACAGATGGCTGCATTAATTCTGCCGCGCAGAGTCAGACACTTGCATGGGTCCATTGTTTAGCTAGAACTACACGTAAAGGTATACCAATTATATCGAATGTGTATGTTTCTAATCCAAATATTTACATTTATCAGGAAATCCGAAGAAACAAGCTGCGAAGGCGAATCGGGTATGAAAGACACGTTGCAGGACCTATACGTCAAGAAAACGGCATCATTTACACGATTTTGACATTTCTTATCCTCCGTCGGTGACGGCTATCTGTAATTAGTCGCTCATCGGTCGATTTCTCATTTTTGTAAACAATATCTGGGTAATGCAGATTCCGTGTTTTCCCCACCCACTTTGATAAAGATGGCGGACCGAAAAACACATGCTGGACGGAAAAAAGCATTTTAGTTTATCTTAGTTTCATCGGTTTTGTTAGCATCTGTACAGACAATTATCTATAATTCTCCCAACATTTATCATTTAGAAAAACAAACTAGCTCCGCGTAAGAATACCGAAAGGATTTCTCGGATATCTGCGAACTATATTTAAGGCGTAGGATTACAAGTATCACTTAAAATGCCATTAAACGTATTAATGCGTGAAAGTAGATCCACGCTTGCCGCTGTGTTATGATGAAGATATTACTCCGATGTCAATCAAACGCTTGTTAAATCCCCACTAAAACGCCATAACAATCATGTAGCGAGAGGTATAACATAATAATTTGAAAATAAATCAACTTTACGAGCGGTTTCTGTAAACCGAAAGCGGTATCAAAGACGATTGAAGATGAAATGCACAAACTAGTGCATTAAATCAATCAGTTCTTTCGGTTAATACATAACTGATGTAAAAATGGTAATTTACCACTTATACTTTGACATTTGACGGTCTGAGCATTTTATACAGCTTTTTGTTCAAAATGGCCTTTTTTCTGCGACGTTTTATTCAAAATTTAAACAATTAATTTTACGGAATCTACACATGAACTAGAAAACTAAATTCAGGATTGCTTACAACTGACAATGGTATGTAAGTCGCATAGTTGCTAGTAGTTTACTGACAGTACTTAAAATGTACTTCCGGCTGTATTGGTAACGCGCAACAAAGGATAATAAGGATGAATAAATATTAACTACGGACGTTAAAACAGTTGAGATGATCAACGTCCTAGTGGTACCATTCTGGCACCAGAACCAAGACCCTCCCTCGCCCCACCCGTAACCGACAAGCAAGTTATATGAGGGCCTATTTGGAGAAAATCCCGTTGTATTCGATTAAACACACAAATAAGACAGTCAAAATTAGTAATGATACACACTTCACAAGGGTAGCTGTGGTTAAATCGGGTTGCATCTGGTATCCGGTCACCTGTTTTAAGGGTTGAATACAGATACAAAGTGCGTTTCAGTCAGAATGAGTTTTATGTAAAATTAATCGATTAGACCTGGTTTTGAGACTTGGTTGTTTAAAATGGAGCGTATCGGATGGCCGAAACACGATGAAACAAAATAACGCTCAAAAAGAGCGTTTATTTGAACGGAAGGGACGATCACATTTCAATGAAAAATGTTAAATCGAGTATACTTAAATCAGCATCTTTCAATGAACACCATTACACTTGTTTAAAACGGTACATCGTTTGATGGTAATACACAAATTATAGTACTGAAAAGAATGACTTAATTTTTAAACTATATGCATATCCGCTTTCAAAAGAAAAGACTGACATCTGATTTTCTGAAATTACTTGACGCGTATAATTTATACAAAATAGTCCATTAACCCTATCAGTGCTGGAACCGAATTTTGAAGGCCTTTGCAAACAGTTTGGATCCAGATGAGACGCCAGAGAACGTGGCGTCTCATCAGGATCCAAACTGTTTGCTATTCTGATAGTATTCTTTGAAAAAAAATCGAAGAAACTGCTAATTTTAGAAATGCAGCAGACGACATTTTAGCAGACAACAAATTACCCAGCATGCAAAGGGTTAATAACCCGAAGGAAATAAACGCTAACAAAACGGTCGTTAGTACCCGATCATAAGTATCGCCCTTTGAAAAGGAAGTCCCGTATGACATTACATCAAGTAATGCGTTTATACGATAAACTAACTTACACGATTTCACATTTTTTGTCAAATGTTATTGCATTTAAATATTCCTGTATGCAAATAATTATAAAGCTTTTTTTGGGAGAATTTACGGCAAATGCCATCTTTTTCGAATTCTAATCCGGCTACGGAATTATAAGCATCTCTGTTTGTATCCAACATTTAATATCTTTATCCGCAGCAACATTAGTATTCAGCAGATCTGAGAGGTCAAACAGAAATTCGAGCCCACCGACACGGCTTGTTGAGAATAATAGATGCATTTTATTCTTCGTCTGACGCGCTCGCCCAATTACTGTCAGCAGACGAAATTTTATTCCGCCATGGATTTATGTCCAATTATCGAAGTATCTTGCATTTCCGGTCTCAATATCGTGAGGACGGTTAATAGTATTCGGCACTTTCCGCTCTAAAAATGTCATAGTTTCGAATGAATTCGGATATGTTTGCTTATGAACGCGATACTGGAAAAAGCATGCGTAACTTTTAGCTTTGAAAGATTGAATAACATATATTTTGGATAAATAATTAGTTGTCTTCGATTACATGTTATCTTGATTAACGCATTAATAATTAAGCTTTAAAAAAAATGTCAAATGGTACTGTTTGGATTGGGGTGGGGGTGGTATTAACGAAGTCGTCAACATGAAAACAGACCAATTGCCGATGAGTTCAAAGCTAAGTGAACTAGTTCACATCAATGACAATCATGACCATTACACACATTAGGCCAAAGGGGAAAAACACACCATCAACAGCAATAACTAAAATATTTGACAACACAAACATGACAAATAAAACAATTGACAACTGAAATGTTTATTGAATTTCTATGCAAAATACGGACAACTTATGAAAACGAAGGCCACTATTATGTTTAAGAAGACGCCACTTTTGTTTTGGGAAAGTGATATTTTATGCCGATTCACCTTAAGAAATGTTATGATATAAGTTTCACGGGTATCAAGTAAACTTTTCCTTCTAACAGCGCGCTAAATGTGAAAGTTCAGTAACTTTATACCCCAACTGAACGGAAAACAACGCAATGGAGAATTGTGGTGTATTGTCGCATATCCGTTGTGACATCGTGTCATCTCTGTACATACGTTTGTGTACACAAATTAGTTGTTATGTCTGATCATTCACTACTTGTTTAAAGTTTCTTACAGTCCTCTTTATAGAGTTGCAAAACAATTATTTTGTCCTTCACTTATGAACGATGTAACGATTCAAATACTGTACAGTCGTATGCATACAGTAGCACTTTGCATGCTGGAAAATTTGTCGTCTGCTAAAATGTCGTCTGCTGAGTTTCTAAAATTAGCATTTTCTTCGATTTTTTCTAAAGAATATTATCAGAATAGCAAACAGTTTGGATCCTGATGAGACGCTACGTTCTGTGGCGTCTCATCTGGATCCAAACTGTTTGCAAAGGCCTTCAAAATTCGGTCCTCGCACTGAAAGGGGTAGTGTTGATAATCCTCGAAGTTATCATACGTACACGGACTATTTACATGTTTACAAACTATTCAATCATGTACAAGCTCCCTAAATCAAACTTTGTCTAGACATACTTTATAACATTAATTTTATCAAACAAAGGTCATTATATATTATCATAAGTTATTTTTTTTTTTATCTTTTAGTACATGTAAGTATATAATAATGTTACTCGGATTTTGGAATCAGAAATCGTGTTTATCACACAGTTTCTAGTTTGTTCGATTCAAAATTTCGAAATCGTAGGATAATTTTTTCATGCAGAAAATAACTGCGATTAGTCGGCTAAATTCTTGCGTTTTACTATGTATTGCACTCTATGATTGCAAAGCACTAGGCACATTCCAGGTTCAACGAGAATTATTGGGACATGCAGCTATTATGAAAGGAAAGATTTGAGCAACGCTCTGTGAAAGCCGGGCTTATTTCATGTGCGTAGAGTGTTGTCTCTTGCTTATTTCATGTGCGTAGAGTGTTGTCCCTGATTTGCCAGATAAGCATGTGAAGTCCGCATAGGCTTATCAGGTACGATACTTTCTATCATAACTCCATTTTCGTTGAAAAGAAACTTCATTTAAAGGAACAATTGTATAAAAGCGGAAAGCGTCGCCCCAGAATAGCATGAGCGGACTTTACAGACATATCTAGAACGACACTTTAAGTAATTGCATTAAGCCCGGTTTTCCAAGATTGCGACTCAATTCCAACTGGGCTGTCCATCAAACTGACCATCGGGCCAAGGGACGCTACTGCTGCGTACTGTGGTGTCCATGAAACTGACCATCGAGCCAAGGGACGCTACTGCTGCTTAGAACTATCAGTCCAGCACTAGTGATCAATCTTCCCCTTTTGTTTTCGGATCAGAAATATCAATAAGCACCTCAAACTGGCTGTCCTTATACATTTTAATTTTGTTTAAATTTCTTATAATATTTTGTTAAGTTTACTATAGTAAAATTTGTATTTGTAACGGTTTTAGTTACAGGTACGTTATTGCTTACATGTGCAATGTATCTTTTTGAATTTCAACAGTACACCTTATTTGTAACAATTCATCATTAAAATACAAAAGATACAATAAAAACTAATATTTTATAAAACTGAATAGAAGGGTTAAAACAAGAAGTAAGTAGACGAACATACACGAAACATAGCAAACAGCTCCTAGTAGCTGCAAATAGACAATCAATGCAAAGAAAACCGCTATCAGAGGAAATGCAATTTTAAAGACACGTTTGCGAATGTGAATAATAAGCATAAAAAACTTAATGAATTGAATGTGTACCTTGACAGAAGTATGACATTTAAGGTCGCTGGCTGTCGATTTCAAAGATTATTTTGACACGGCCATTGTTCGACGATTCTTTTCAAAAGGTTTGCATGACAGAATTGGCTTTATGTAACTCTGTGCAAAGCGGTCTACCCAATATTCCGTAGGTATAATGTGAATTAACTTATCTACGATCAGAGTGATTTTGTTCTCTTTTAGTTTTTTTTGTTCGTTTATTTTAACGGCCTATGGTGGCTTTGAATTCGGTGTACCTATGGTACTGGCTGGACTTTTAAAAAGCGAGTGATTTGTTCTTGAGGTTGGTGGTCGGCTATAATCGTCGTCTGAGTTTGATTGTATTTTATTTGTTTTGATTGACAATAGTATGTAAATGTATACTAGTTTGGAGTGAACAGTGAACATAAACAAATAAGCGAATTGATATGAATATGCTGTGTCCGACAGCATTTACGTAATCGTCATTAGAGACACCGGTTGTATATTGTAATACAGTGGGGTTTGAGATAATTTTTCTTTTTAGCCTCAATACGTGAGATATTAAAAACATCTTCTCACCTTTAAGAACACGAACCACGGTCATGAGTGTTTTTACATTTCATAAAATACTCGTTATAACTTCCATTCATTCAAAGGTCACATATTTACGGGGAATCTGGTTAAGACGGTTCATCAAACAAAATCCCACATAGACGCCCTATTTGTTTGGCTTAATCACATACGTCATGTTTTTGCATCTGCTTTTGTTACTATGTCACTTAAACCGAACGGTGCCGTGACCCTATTATTTTGCTTTATCAAACATTACTAGCATACTCATTATTTCCCTACAATTATACGATAACCGAATGTATTATTGTCCTATTTTTGCTTGGTCTTACCTATATCGCGAATTATATAATGACAAGAAAACTGAATGGTACGTGTCAAGTCCGTTTTTTACCCTATAGCACGTATTCGCCTACAAATACATTTGTTTGGCCTTTACCCATACCAAGCATCGCCTTTCCTTACAATGACAATAAAAACAACTGAACGATTCTACGTGCGACTTATTAGGTATAACCCAATATCACATATTGCCTTTTCATACAATGACCAATTGTGCACATTGACACGGCCTCTAAAGCCCAGTTCCCACGTTTGAAGGCTGACAAATGCCAGACCTGTGCAAAGCAAATGTCACCACCACGAGAAACTGTGCGATACGTGGCGGAAGTGCGTGGCACGTGACACACATACACCTGACACGCTAACGTGACTCATGGGTACATTCTGTGAATGATTTATTTTTTTCGAACCCACCCAAAACTTGCATTCGATACCGGTGTACGTTGAACGTGTAGTGCTGTTGTGACCCGTATAGGGCACGGATCGAATATGTAACAAGACACATGTCACCGAATATGTCTCACGTGTGATGTATTCGGTCGAAAGTGACACGCGTATCAAAACATATATTTACATACAATGTGATATATTCGTGTGTTTTAAGATTATTATGTGCTCATTAAATGGATGTGAAGACGAAAATAAACAAAAATACCATAAATGTTTTGGATTTCAAAAATCCTTTTTAAGCAGAAGATAGAAAATTGTATCATGTAGAACAATATTTTAATTTTTACGTAAAGTATAAAAAGAGAAATCACTTTAATACCATATGGACCCGTCCACACTCACTCTTCTAATCAAATCCAAAGTACTAAATCCTCCAATTGTCATTCAACCTGCATTAAAAGTGCACGGAACTCAGATTTTTCGTGCCAACTGTCATGTTGCGTGTCATGTCGGGCTGCCAGAGCCGGTGAATGGACTGTCAATAGAAGCGGTATGACATGGTCTCTATGCAATGTGTGTCCATGTATATGGAAGTAGCAAGGCTGTGACGGATTAGCTACACGTAGCTATGTTCATTATCATATTTAAAAACTTTTAAGTTTCAAGTCAAGTTTACTTTATATAAAAAAAGATTACAGTTAGCTATGTATTTATCTTGAACGTTAAACTAAATGCATTATTATGATTCAGATAGAATGTGCATTCATTTCTGCATTCAGATTTTAGCGGTGAAAAGCGTAGCGTTCGTGGTAGCGTATAGGATATAGCTAGCAATGCAATCGTTTTTTTTTTAATTAATTAGGAGTCAATACACTTAATAACATTAAGTGTAAAAAAAGATACCTGGTCCAGAATGAGTTGCATGTAAATACTACCAGACTTACATTTATTTCGATTACAAAATATCTACGCTCAAATTCTTCCAGAGTGAAAAATGTGATCTGCTAATTTCGAGACTGCGATTAAAACATACACTCAAATTCTGGAAGAATGAAACAGTGTTCTGCAAGATGAAGAATGAAACTGTGATCTGCAAGATGAAGAATGAAACTGTTATCTGCGAGATGAAGAATGAAACTGTTATCTGCGAGATGAAGAATGAAACTGTTATCTGCAAGATGAAGAATGAAACAGTGTTCTGCAAGATGAAGAATGAAACTGTGATCTGCAAGATGAAGAATGAAACTGTTATCTGCGAGATGAAGAATGAAACTGTTATCTGCGAGATGAAGAATGAAACTGTTATCTGCGAGATGAAGAATGAAGCTGTTATCTGCGAGATGAAGAATGAAACTGTTATCTGAGAGATGAAGAATGAAACTCATATCTGCGAGATGAAGAATGAAACTGTTATCTGCGAGATGAAGAATGAAGCTGTTATATGCGAGATGAAGAATGAAGCTGTTATCTGCGAGATGAAGAATGAAACTGTTATATGCGAGATGAAGAATGAAGCTGTTATCTGCGAGATGAAGAATGAAACTGTTATCTGCGAGATGAAGAATGAAACTGTTATATGCGAGATGAAGAATGAAGCTGTTATCTGCGAGATGAAGAATGAAACTGTTATATGCGAGATGAAGAATGAAACTGTTATCTGCGAGATGAAGAATGAAACTGTTATATGCGAGATGAAGAATGAAGCTGTTATCTGCGAGATGAAGAATGAAGCTGTTATATGCGAGATGAAGAATGAAGCTGTTATCTGCGAGATGAAGAATGAAACTGTTATCTGAGAGATGAAGAATGAAGCTGTTATCAGCGAGATGAAGAATGAAGCTGTTATCAGCGAGATGAAGAATGAAGCTGTTATCAGCGAGATGAAGAATGAAACTGCTATCTGAGAGACGAAGAATGAAGCTGTTATCTGCGAGATGAATAATGAAGGTGTTATCTGCGAGATGAAGAATGAAACTGTTATCTGCGAGATGAAGAATGAAGCTGTTATCTGCGAGATGAAGAATGAAACTGTTATATGCGAGATGAAGAATGAAGCTGTTATCTGCGAGATGAAGAATGAAACTGTTATATGCGAGATGAAGAATGAAGCTGTTATCTGCGAGATGAAGAATGAAGCTGTTATCTGCGAGATGAAGAATGAAACTGTTATCTGCGAGATGAAGAATACAGCTGTTATCTGCAAGATGAAGAATGAAGCTGTTATCTGCGAGATGAAGAATGAAGGTGTTATCTGAGAGATGAAGAATGAAGCTGTTATCTGCGAGATGAAGAATGAAGCTGTTATCTGCGAGATGAAGAATGAAACTGTTATCTGCGAGATGAAGAATACAGCTGTTATCTGCAAGATGAAGAATGAAGCTGTTATCTGCGAGATGAAGAATGAAGCTGTTATCTGAGAGGTGAAGAATGAAACTGTTATCTGCGAGATGAAGAATGAAGCTGTTATCTGCGAGATGAAGAATGAAACTGTTATATGCGAGATGAAGAATGAAGCTGTTATCTGCGAGATGAAGAATGAAGCTGTTATCTGCGAGATGAAGAATGAAGGTGTTATCTGCGAGATGAAGAATGAAGGTGTTATCTGCGAGATGAAGAATGAAGGTGTTATCTGCGAGATGAAGAATGAAACTGTGATCTGCGAGATGAAGAATGAAACTGTGATCTGCGAGATGAAGAATGAAACTGTTATCTGCGAGATGAAGAATGAAACTGTTATCTGCGAGATGAAGAATGAAACTGTTATCTGCGAGATGAAGAATGAAACTGTTATCTGCGAGATGAAGAATGAAGCTGTTATCTGCGAGATGAAGAATGAAGGTGTTATCTGCGAGATGAAGAATGAAACTGTTATCTGCGAGATGAAGAATGAAGGTGTTATCTGCGAGATGAAGAATGAAACTGTTATCTGCGAGATGAAGAATGAAGCTGTTATCTGAGAGATGAAGAATGAAGCTGTTATCTGCGAGATGAAGAATGAAGCTGTTATCTGCGAGATGAAGAATGAAGGTGTTATCTGAGAGATGAAGAATGAAACTGTTATCTGCGAGATGAAGAATGAAGCTGTTATATGAGAGATGAAGAATGAAGCTGTTATCTGCGAGATGAAGAATGAAACTGTTATATGAGAGATGAAGAATGAAGGTGTTATCAGCGAGATGAAGAATGAAACTGTTATCTGCGAGATGAAGAATGAAACTGTTATCTGCGAGATGAAGAATGAAACTGTTATCTGCGAGATGAAGAATGAAGGTGTTATCTGCCAGATGAAGAATGAAGGTGTTATCTGCGAGATGAAGAATGAAGGTGTTATCTGCGAGATGAAGAATGAAGGTGTTATCTGCGAGATGAAGAATGAAACTGTGATCTGCGAGATGAAGAATGAAACTGTTATCAGCGAGATGAAGAATGAAACTGTTATCTGCGAGATGAAGAATGAAACTGTTATCTGCGAGATGAAGAATGAAACTGTTATCTGCCAGATGAAGAATGAAGGTGTTATCTGCGAGATGAAGAATGAAACTGTTATCTGCGAGATGAAGAATGAAACTGTTATCTGCGAGATGAAGAATGAAGCTGTTATCTGCGAGATGAAGAATGAAACTGTTATCTGCGAGATGAAGAATGAAGGTGTTATCTGCGAGATGAAGAATGAAGGTGTTATCTGCGAGATGAAGAATGAAACTGTGATCTGCGAGATGAAGAATGAAACTGTTATCAGCGAGATGAAGAATGAAGCTGTTATCTGCGAGATGAAGAATGAAGCTGTTATCTGCGAGATGAAGAATGAAGGTGTTATCTGCGAGATGAAGAATGAAACTGTGATCTGCGAGATGAAGAATGAAACTGTTATCAGCGAGATGAAGAATGAAGGTGTTATCTGCGAGATGAAGAATGAAGCTGTTATCTGCGAGATGAAGAATGAAACTGTTATATGAGAGATGAAGAATGAAGCTGTTATCTGCGAGATGAAGAATGAAACTGTTATATGCGAGATGAAGAATGAAACTGTTATCTGCGAGATGAAGAATGAAGGTGTTATCTGCGAGATGAAGAATGAAACTGTTATCTGCGAGATGAAGAATGAAACTGTTATCTGAGAGATGAAGAATGAAACTGTTATCTGCGAGATGAAGAATGAAACTGTTATCTGCGAGATGAAGAATGAAACTGTTATATGCGAGATGAAGAATGAAGCTGTTATATGCGAGATGAAGAATGAAGCTGTTATCTGCGAGATGAAGAATGAAGGTGTTATCTGCGAGATGAAGAATGAAGGTGTTATCTGCGAGATGAAGAATGAAACTGTTATCTGCGAGATGAAGAATGAAACTGTTATCTGCGAGATGAAGAATGAAACTGTTATATGCGAGATGAAGAATGAAACTGTTATCTGCGAGATGAAGAATGAAACTGTTATCTGCGAGATGAAGAATGAAACTGTTATATGCGAGATGAAGAATGAAACTGTTATATGAGAGATGAAGAATGAAGGTGTTATCTGCGAGATGAAGAATGAAGGTGTTATATGAGAGATGAAGAATGAAACTGTTATATGCGAGATGAAGAATGAAACTGTTATATGAGAGATGAAGAATGAAACTGTTATCTGCGAGATGAAGAATGAAGCTGTTATCTGCGAGATGAAGAATGAAGGTGTTATCTGAGAGATGAAGAATGAAACTGTTATCTGCGAGATGAAGAATGAAACTGTTATATGAGAGATGAAGAATGAAGCTGTTATCTGCGAGATGAAGAATGAAGCTGTTATATGAGAGATGAAGAATGAAACTGTTATCTGCGAGATGAAGAATGAAACTGTTATATGAGAGATGAAGAATGAAGCTGTTATCTGCGAGATGAAGAATGAAGCTGTTATATGAGAGATGAAGAATGAAACTGTTATCTGCGAGATGAAGAATGAAACTGTTATATGAGAGATGAAGAATGAAGCTGTTATCTGCGAGATGAAGAATGAAACTGTTATCTGCGAGATGAAGAATGAAGGTGTTATCTGCGAGATGAAGAATGAAGGTGTTATCTGCGAGATGAAGAATGAAACTGTGATCTGCGAGATGAAGAATGAAACTGTTATCAGCGAGATGAAGAATGAAGCTGTTATCTGCGAGATGAAGAATGAAGCTGTTATCTGCGAGATGAAGAATGAAGGTGTTATCTGCGAGATGAAGAATGAAACTGTGATCTGCGAGATGAAGAATGAAACTGTTATCAGCGAGATGAAGAATGAAGGTGTTATCTGCGAGATGAAGAATGAAACTGTTATCTGCGAGATGAAGAATGAAACTGTTATCTGCGAGATGAAGAATGAAACTGTTATATGCGAGATGAAGAATGAAGCTGTTATATGCGAGATGAAGAATGAAGCTGTTATCTGCGAGATGAAGAATGAAGGTGTTATCTGCGAGATGAAGAATGAAGGTGTTATCTGCGAGATGAAGAATGAAACTGTTATCTGCGAGATGAAGAATGAAACTGTTATCTGCGAGATGAAGAATGAAACTGTTATATGAGAGATGAAGAATGAAACTGTTATCTGCGAGATGAAGAATGAAGGTGTTATATGCGAGATGAAGAATGAAACTGTTATATGAGAGATGAAGAATGAAGGTGTTATCTGCGAGATGAAGAATGAAGGTGTTATATGAGAGATGAAGAATGAAACTGTTATATGCGAGATGAAGAATGAAACTGTTATATGAGAGATGAAGAATGAAACTGTTATCTGCGAGATGAAGAATGAAGCTGTTATCTGCGAGATGAAGAATGAAGGTGTTATCTGAGAGATGAAGAATGAAACTGTTATCTGCGAGATGAAGAATGAAACTGTTATATGAGAGATGAAGAATGAAGCTGTTATCTGCGAGATGAAGAATGAAGCTGTTATATGAGAGATGAAGAATGAAACTGTTATCTGCGAGATGAAGAATGAAACTGTTATATGAGAGATGAAGAATGAAGCTGTTATCTGCGAGATGAAGAATGAAGCTGTTATATGAGAGATGAAGAATGAAGGTGTTATCTGCGAGATGAAGAATGAAGGTGTTATCTGAGAGATGAAGAATGAAGCTGTTATATGCGAGATGAAGAATGAAGCTGTTATCTGCGAGATGAAGAATGAAACTGTTATCTGCGAGATGAAGAATGAAGGTGTTATCTGAGAGATGAAGAATGAAACTGTTATCTGCGAGATGAAGAATGAAGCTGTTATCTGCAAGATGAAGAATGAAACTGTTATCTGCGAGATGAAGAATGAAACTGTTATATGCGAGATGAAGAATGAAACTGTGATCTGCGAGATGAAGAATGAAACTGTTATCTGAGAGATGAAGAATGAAACTGTTATCTGCGAGATGAAGAATGAAGCTGTTATCTGCGAGATGAAGAATGAAGCTGTTATATGCGAGATGAAGAATGAAGCTGTTATCTGCGAGATGAAGAATGAAACTGTTATCAGCGAGATGAAGAATGAAGCTGTTATATGCGAGATGAAGAATGAAACTGTTATCTGCGAGATGAAGAATGAAGGTGTTATCTGAGAGATGAAGAATGAAGGTGTTATCTGAGAGATGAAGAATGAAACTGTGATCTGCGAGATGAAGAATGAAACTGTTATCAGCGAGATGAAGAATGAAGCTGTTATCTGCGAGATGAAGAATGAAACTGTTATCTGCGAGATGAAGAATGAAGCTGTTATCTGCGAGATGAAGAATGAAACTGTTATCTGCGAGATGAAGAATGAAACTGTTATCTGCGAGATGAAGAATGAAGGTGTTATCTGCGAGATGAAGAATGAAACTGTTATCTGAGAGATGAAGAATGAAGGTGTTATCTGCGAGATGAAGAATGAAGCTGTTATCTGCGAGATGAAGAATGAAACTGTTATCTGCGAGATGAAGAATGAAACTGTTATCTGCGAGATGAAGAATGAAACTGTTATCTGCGAGATGAAGAATGAAGGTGTTATCTGCGAGATGAAGAATGAAACTGTTATCTGCGAGATGAAGAATGAAACTGTTATATGCGAGATGAAGAATGAAGCTGTTATCTGCGAGATGAAGAATGAAACTGTTATATGCGAGATGAAGAATGAAACTGTAATCTGCCAGATGAAGATTGAAGCTGTTATCTGCGAGATGAAGAATGAAGCTGTTATCTGCGAGATGAAGAATGAAACTGTTATCTGCGAGATGAAGAATGAAGGTGTTATCTGCGAGATGAAGAATGAAACTGTTATCTGAGAGATGAAGAATGAAACTGTTATCTGCGAGATGAAGAATGAAGCTGTTATATGAGAGATGAAGAATGAAACTGTTATCTGCGAGATGAAGAATGAAACTGTTATCTGCGAGATGAAGAATGAAACTGTTATCTGCGAGATGAAGAATGAAGGTGTTATCTGCGAGATGAAGAATGAAGCTGTTATCTGCGAGATGAAGAATGAAACTGTTATCTGCGAGATGAAGAATGAAACTGTTATATGAGAGATGAAGAATGAAGCTGTTATCTGCGAGATGAAGAATGAAGCTGTTATATGAGAGATGAAGAATGAAACTGTTATCTGCGAGATGAAGAATGAAACTGTTATCTGCGAGATGAAGAATGAAACTGTTATATGCGAGATGAAGAATGAAACTGTTATCTGAGAGATGAAGAATGAAACTGTTATATGAGAGATGAAGAATGAAGGTGTTATCTGCGAGATGAAGAATGAAGGTGTTATCAGCGAGATGAAGAATGAAACTGTTATCTGCGAGATGAAGAATGAAACTGTTATCTGAGAGATGAAGAATGAAGCTGTTATCAGCGAGATGAAGAATGAAGCTGTTATCAGCGAGATGAAGAATGAAACTGTTATCAGCGAGATGAAGAATGAAACTGTTATCTGCGAGATGAAGAATGAAGCTGTTATCTGCGAGATGAAGAATGAAACTGTTATATGAGAGATGAAGAATGAAGCTGTTATCTGCGAGATGAAGAATGAAGCTGTTATATGAGAGATGAAGAATGAAACTGTTATCTGCGAGATGAAGAATGAAACTGTTATATGAGAGATGAAGAATGAAGCTGTTATCTGCGAGATGAAGAATGAAGCTGTTATATGAGAGATGAAGAATGAAGCTGTTATATGAGAGATGAAGAATGAAACTGTTATCTGCGAGATGAAGAATGAAACTGTTATATGAGAGATGAAGAATGAAGCTGTTATCTGCGAGATGAAGAATGAAGCTGTTATATGCGAGATGAAGAATGAAGGTGTTATCTGCGAGATGAAGAATGAAGGTGTTATCTGAGAGATGAAGAATGAAGGTGTTATCTGAGAGATGAAGAATGAAGCTGTTATCTGCGAGATGAAGAATGAAGCTGTTATCAGCGAGATGAAGAATGAAACTGTTATCTGCGAGATGAAGAATGAAACTGTTATCTGCGAGATGAAGAATGAAACTGTTATATGAGAGATGAAGAATGAAACTGTTATCTGCGAGATGAAGAATGAAGCTGTTATCAGCGAGATGAAGAATGAAACTGTTATCAGCGAGATGAAGAATGAAGCTGTTATCAGCGAGATGAAGAATGAAGCTGTTATCTGCGAGATGAAGAATGAAGCTGTTATATGAGAGATGAAGAATGAAGGTGTTATCTGAGAGATGAAGAATGAAACTGTTATCTGCGAGATGAAGAATGAAACTGTTATATGAGAGATGAAGAATGAAACTGTTATATGAGAGATGAAGAATGAAGCTGTTATCTGCGAGATGAAGAATGAAGCTGTTATATGAGAGATGAAGAATGAAGGTGTTATCTGAGAGATGAAGAATGAAACTGTTATCTGCGAGATGAAGAATGAAACTGTTATCTGCGAGATGAAGAATGAAACTGTTATATGAGAGATGAAGAATGAAGCTGTTATCTGCGAGATGAAGAATGAAGCTGTTATATGAGAGATGAAGAATGAAACTGTTATCTGCGAGATGAAGAATGAAACTGTTATATGCGAGATGAAGAATGAAGCTGTTATCTGCGAGATGAAGAATGAAACTGTTATATGAGAGATGAAGAATGAAGCTGTTATCTGAGAGATGAAGAATGAAGGTGTTATCTGAGAGATGAAGAATGAAACTGCTATCTGAGAGATGAAGAATGAAACTGTTATCAGCGAGATGAAGAATGAAGCTGTTATCAGCGAGATGAAGAATGAAGCTGTTATCTGCGAGATGAAGAATGAAGCTGTTATATGAGAGATGAAGAATGAAGGTGTTATCTGAGAGATGAAGAATGAAACTGTTATCTGCGAGATGAAGAATGAAACTATTATATGAGAGATGAAGAATGAAACTGTTATATGAGAGATGAAGAATGAAGCTGTTATCTGCGAGATGAAGAATGAAGCTGTTATCTGAGAGATGAAGAATGAAGCTGTTATCTGCGAGATGAAGAATGAAACTGTTATATGAGAGATGAAGAATGAAGCTGTTATCTGCGAGATGAAGAATGAAACTGTTATCTGAGAGATGAAGAATGAAGCTGTTATCTGAGAGATGAAGAATGAAACTGTTATATGAGAGATGAAGAATGAAGCTGTTATCTGCGAGATGAAGAATGAAGCTGTTATATGAGAGATGAAGAATGAAGGTGTTATCTGAGAGATGAAGAATGAAACTGTTATCTGAGAGATGAAGAATGAAGCTGTTATCTGCGAGATGAAGAATGAAACTGTTATCTGAGAGATGAAGAATGAAGCTGTTATCTGCGAGATGAAGAATGAAACTGTTATCTGAGAGATGAAGAATGAAGGTGTTATCTGAGAGATGAAGAATGAAGCTGTTATCTGCGAGATGAAGAATGAAACTGTTATCTGCGAGATGAAGAATGAAACTGTTATATGAGAGATGAAGAATGAAGCTGTTATCTGCGAGATGAAGAATGAAGCTGTTATATGAGAGATGAAGAATGAAACTGTTATCTGCGAGATGAAGAATGAAACTGTTATATGCGAGATGAAGAATGAAGCTGTTATCTGCGAGATGAAGAATGAAACTGTTATATGAGAGATGAAGAATGAAGGTGTTATCTGAGAGATGAAGAATGAAGGTGTTATCTGAGAGATGAAGAATGAAACTGTTATCTGCGAGATGAAGAATGAAACTGTTATATGAGAGATGAAGAATGAAGCTGTTATCTGCGAGATGAAGAATGAAGCTGTTATATGAGAGATGAAGAATGAAACTGTTATCTGCGAGATGAAGAATGAAACTGTTATATGAGAGATGAAGAATGAAGCTGTTATCTGCGAGATGAAGAATGAAGCTGTTATATGAGAGATGAAGAATGAAGGTGTTATCTGAGAGATGAAGAATGAAACTGTTATCTGCGAGATGAAGAATGAAACTGTTATATGAGAGATGAAGAATGAAGCTGTTATCTGCGAGATGAAGAATGAAGCTGTTATATGAGAGATGAAGAATGAAACTGTTATCTGCGAGATGAAGAATGAAACTGTTATATGCGAGATGAAGAATGAAGCTGTTATCTGCGAGATGAAGAATGAAACTGTTATCTGAGAGATGAAGAATGAAGGTGTTATCTGAGAGATGAAGAATGAAACTGTTATATGCGAGATGAAGAATGAAGCTGTTATATGCGAGATGAAGAATGAAACTGTTATCTGAGAGATGAAGAATGAAACTGTTATCTGCGAGATGAAGAATGAAACTGTTATCTGAGAGATGAAGAATGAAGGTGTTATCTGCGAGATGAAGAATGAAACTGTTATCTGCGAGATGAAGAATGAAACTGTTATCTGAGAGATGAAGAATGAAACTGTTATCTGAGAGATGAAGAATGAAACTGTTATCTGCGAGATGAAGAATGAAACTGTTATCTGCGAGATGAAGAATGAAGCTGTTATCTGCGAGATGAAGAATGAAGGTGTTATCTGCGAGATGAAGAATGAAACTGTTATATGAGAGATGAAGAATGAAACTGTTATCTGCGAGATGAAGAATGAAGGTGTTATCAGCGAGATGAAGAATGAAGGTGTTATCTGCGAGATGAAGAATGAAACTGTTATCTGAGAGATGAAGAATGAAACTGTTATCAGCGAGATGAAGAATGAAACTGTTATCAGCGAGATGAAGAATGAAACTGTTATCTGCGAGATGAAGAATGAAACTGTTATATGAGAGATGAAGAATGAAGCTGTTATCTGCGAGATGAAGAATGAAGCTGTTATATGAGAGATGAAGAATGAAACTGTTATCTGCGAGATGAAGAATGAAACTGTTATATGCGAGATGAAGAATGAAGCTGTTATCTGCGAGATGAAGAATGAAACTGTTATCTGAGAGATGAAGAATGAAGGTGTTATCTGAGAGATGAAGAATGAAACTGTTATATGCGAGATGAAGAATGAAGCTGTTATATGCGAGATGAAGAATGAAACTGTTATCTGCGAGATGAAGAATGAAACTGTTATCTGCGAGATGAAGAATGAAACTGTTATCAGCGAGATGAAGAATGAAGGTGTTATCTGCGAGATGAAGAATGAAGGTGTTATCTGCGAGATGAAGAATGAAGGTGTTATCTGAGAGATGAAGAATGAAACTGTTATCTGCGAGATGAAGAATGAAGCTGTTATCTGCGAGATGAAGAATGAAACTGTTATCTGCGAGATGAAGAATGAAACTGTTATCTGCGAGATGAAGAATGAAGCTGTTATCAGCGAGATGAAGAATGAAACTGTTATATGAGAGATGAAGAATGAAACTGTTATCTGCGAGATGAAGAATGAAGGTGTTATCTGCGAGATGAAGAATGAAACTGTTATCTGCGAGATGAAGAATGAAGCTGTTATCTGCGAGATGAAGAATGAAACTGTTATCTGCGAGATGAAGAATGAAGCTGTTATCTGCGAGATGAAGAATGAAGGTGTTATCTGCGAGATGAAGAATGAAACTGTTATCTGCGAGATGAAGAATGAAGCTGTTATCTGCGAGATGAAGAATGAAACTGTTATCTGAGAGATGAAGAATGAAGGTGTTATCTGCGAGATGAAGAATGAAACTGTAATCTGCGAGATGAAGAATGAAACTGTTATATGCGAGATGAAGAATGAAACTGTTATCTGCGAGATGAAGAATGAAACTGTTATATGCGAGATGAAGAATGAAACTGTAATCTGCCAGATGAAGATTGAAGCTGTTATATGCGAGATGAAGAATGAAGCTGTTATCTGCGAGATGAAGAATGAAACTGTTATCTGCGAGATGAAGAATGAAATTGTTATCAGCGAGATGAAGAATGAAACTGTTATCTGCGAGATGAGGAATGAAACTGTTATATGCGAGATGAAGAATGAAACTGTTATCTGCGAGATGAAGATTGAAGCTGTTATATGCGAGATGAAGAATGAAACTGTTATCTGCGAGATGAAGAATGAAGCTGTTATCTGCGAGATGAAGAATACAGCTGTTATCTGAGAGATGAAGAATGAAACTGTTATCTGCGAGATGAAGAATGAAGGTGTTATCTGCGAGATGAAGAATGAAGCTGTTATCTGCGAGATGAAGAATGAAACTGTTATCTGCGAGATGAAGAATGAAACTGTTATCTGCGAGATGAAGAATGAAGCTGTTATCTGCGAGATGAAGAATACAGCTGTTATCTGAGAGATGAAGAATGAAACTGTTATCTGAGAGATGAAGAATGAAGGTGTTATATGCGAGATGAAGAATGAAACTGTAATCTGCCAGATGAAGATTGAAGCTGTTATATGCGAGATGAAGAATGAAGCTGTTATCTGCGAGATGAAGAATGAAACTGTTATCTGCGAGATGAAGAATGAAACTGTTATCTGCGAGATGAAGATTGAAGCTGTTATATGCGAGATGAAGAATGAAACTGTTATCTGCGAGATGAAGAATGAAGCTGTTATCTGCGAGATGAAGAATACAGCTGTTATCTGAGAGATGAAGAATGAAACTGTTATCTGCGAGATGAAGAATGAAGGTGTTATCTGCGAGATGAAGAATGAAGCTGTTATCTGCGAGATGAAGAATGAAACTGTTATCTGCGAGATGAAGAATGAAACTGTTATCTGCGAGATGAAGAATGAAGCTGTTATCTGCGAGATGAAGAATACAGCTGTTATCTGAGAGATGAAGAATGAAACTGTTATCTGCGAGATGAAGAATGAAGGTGTTATCTGCGAGATGAAGAATGAAGCTGTTATCTGAGAGATGAAGAATGAAGGTGTGATCTGCGAGATGAAGAATGAAACTGTTATCTGAGAGATGAAGAATGAAACTGTTATCAGCGAGATGAAGAATGGAACTGTGATCTGCGAGATGAAGAATGAAACTGTTATCTGAGAGATGAAGAATGAAACTGTTATCTGAGAGATGAAGAATGAAACTGTTATCAGCGAGATGAAGAATGAAGATGTTATCTGCGAGATGAAGAATACAGCTGTTATCTGCGAGATGAAGAATGAAACTGTTATCAGCGAGATGAAGAATGAAACTGTTATCAGCGAGATGAAGAATGAAACTGTTATCTGCGAGATGAAGAATGAAGCTGTTATCTGCGAGATGAAGAATGAAACTGTTATATGCGAGATGAAGAATGAAACTGTTATATGCGAGATGAAGAATGAAACTGTTATCAGCGAGATGAAGAATGAAACTGTTATATGCGAGATGAAGAATGAAACTGTTATCTGCGAGATGAAGAATGAAGCTGTTATCTGCGAGATGAAGAATGAAGGTGTTATCTGCGAGATGAAGAATGAAGCTGTTATCTGCGAGATGAAGAATGAAACTGTTATCTGCGAGATGAAGAATGAAGCTGTTATATGCGAGATGAAGAATGAAACTGTTATCTGCGAGATGAAGAATGAAGCTGTTATATGCGAGATGAAGAATGAAACTGTTATCTGTGAGATGAAGAATGAAACTGTTATCTGCGAGATGAAGAATGAAACTGTTATCTGCGAGATGAAGAATGAAGCTGTTATCTGCGAGATGAAGAATGAAGGTGTTATCTGCGAGATGAAGAATGAAGCTGTTATCTGCGAGATGAAGAATGAAACTGTTATCAGCGAGATGAAGAATGAAGATGTTATCTGCGAGATGAAGAATACAGCTGTTATCTGAGAGATGAAGAATGAAGGTGTGATCTGCGAGATGAAGAATGAAACTGTTATCTGAGAGATGAAGAATGAAACTGTTATCAGCGAGATGAAGAATGGAACTGTGATCTGCGAGATGAAGAATGAAACTGTTATCTGAGAGATGAAGAATGAAACTGTTATCTGAGAGATGAAGAATGAAACTGTTATCAGCGAGATGAAGAATGAAGATGTTATCTGCGAGATGAAGAATACAGCTGTTATCTGCGAGATGAAGAATGAAACTGTTATCAGCGAGATGAAGAATGAAACTGTTATCAGCGAGATGAAGAATGAAACTGTTATCTGCGAGATGAAGAATGAAGCTGTTATCTGCGAGATGAAGAATGAAACTGTTATATGCGAGATGAAGAATGAAACTGTTATATGCGAGATGAAGAATGAAACTGTTATCAGCGAGATGAAGAATGAAACTGTTATATGCGAGATGAAGAATGAAACTGTTATATGCGAGATGAAGAATGAAACTGTTATATGCGAGATGAAGAATGAAACTGTTATCTGCGAGATGAAGAATGAAGCTGTTATCTGCGAGATGAAGAATGAAACTGTTATCTGCGAGATGAAGAATGAAACTCATATCTGCGAGATGAAGAATGAAGGTGTTATATGCGAGATGAAGAATGAAGCTGTTATCTGCGAGATGAAGAATGAAGCTGTTATCTGCGAGATGAAGAATGAAACTGTTATCAGCGAGATAAAGAATGAAACTGTTATCTGCGAGATGAAGAATGAAGCTGTTATCTGCGAGATGAAGAATGAAGCTGTTATCTGCGAGATGAAGAATACAGCTGTTATCTGCAAGATGAAGAATGAAACTGTTATCTGCGAGATGAAGAATGAAGCTGTTATCTGCGAGATGAAGAATGAAACTGTTCTCTGCGAGATGAAGAATGAAACTGTTATCTGCGAGATGAAGAATACAGCTGCTAACTGCGAGATCTCAATTTTAAAACATGCAAAAGTTGAGATCCTATTATCCACAACACAGGCTCTCGGCATTAGCTACTAATCTCACCCTCCCCCAGCTCCTACCCCCCTCCCAAACTCTCAAAATTGTCCATTAGTAATAAAAAAAATAACATGACAAAAAATGTGTCGAAATTTTTTTTTTACTTATATATATAAATAAAAAAATTCGACAAACTTTGTCATGTTATTATTTTTATTACTAATGGACAATTTTGAGAGTTTGGGAGGGGGAAGCAGCATACTAAACGATAATAAACGGACCTTTTTGTACTGACCTTTTTAACAGTATAGATACGCCTGTGTCTAAGACTTGCTCTAAAACAAAAGTATGTCAAACATGTCCGCACACTCGTGAATAACAAACCTGCGGAAAGTCAACCAACCCATCTGCACAAATGTGTATTACACCGAATTTATAAAGAGCGTTTTTGTTAAGCAAATACGTATCAAATGCGTGTATTTCGGTCTTCATTTCACGATATATTTTTCATCTACACAAAGACTAAATATCCCGCCTGTACACACTCTTACAGGTTGGGCACCGATTTGATGAAATTCGAGCTACTTTTAGGAACATATTTCACATGAATCACGAAGTATTATGTTCTTCCCGTTTTGTATCAGTTTCTTACGAAATGAAACACAACTATTGATAACTACACTTCTGCGGAAATCCAAGCGGTGTCTCTAACAACCTTGATTGAAATTGGGACACAATGAGAAACTGTGCATGTTTGAATCGGAACCAGCTATTTGCTGTCGAAACTTACGCGAAAACAGGAAGTCATGCGTGTTTAGGTAATAATAATAATTTAGTTCCTAATCAACGAACACGCGTGCACGCCGACACACAAGGACGTTAAATACGCAGATGCGCTCGATTATTTCACGCAGACAAGCAACGCACAAGCAATGACGGTACATAGAGCCACGCGCTCGAATATTGCACGCCAAAATACAAGGACGGTGAATACAGAGGCGGGCTCGATTCTTGCACCGAAACATGCAAGGACGGTTCCTACGCAGACACGCTCAATTCTTGCACGCAAACAAACACAGTTAGTAAAAACACATATGTGCCCGTCTCTTGCATGCATTAACCCATTTATGCCTAGCGTCTAGAAAAAGGCATTGGCAAACAGCGTAGACCCAGATGAGACGCCGCATGATGCAATTGATCCAATTTAGAAGGATGGGAGAGTTCACCAGGCGTAAATGGGTTAAAGCAAGGACTGTGACTTCACAGACACGCTCGACGATGGTAAATACGCAACTTAGATTGATCATTGCACGCAAACAAGCCAGGAAGGTAACTGAATCTGATAATATTCTGATAATGTAGCAAAATATTTCGAATGTTTATAACGTTAACAGAATTATAAAATGGGTGATTTTGGTTTCCGAAAAAGGTACAATTTACTAGAATTTGGTACAACAATATATTTTAA